>NW_010261119.1:197121-341236 GCF_000690775.1 Eurypyga helias
ACCGAGAGGCAAGTCCAATCCATGCCTCTGCTTGTCCTGACCGCAGATGCCGCTGGTCCCCTCAGCGGGACCGCTGGCTCTTCCCCAGGAGATCGTGATGGCGTTCATAAAAATATCCAGCAAACGGTGGAACGTGCCTCTACCTGCTTTACCTTTTTGCTTGTAGAACAGCATTAGTTAGCACTTTCTTTAAAACTGTTTATGAAGAGTTTCCTGGGTTATTTTGCAGAATTTTGCAGGTGTGTATTGGCTTGATAGGTCAAGTAAATGATGCTAAAGCCAACCTGATGTGACCAGAGGCACGCACGGTGTGATTCTCTGTGATTAAGTGTTGTTACATTTGCTAGGTGCTTATTACAATTACATTCTCCTTGCCGGAGCAGCCTGCGTCGTTGCGATGGTCACTGAGGCAGAAACGATGCTGTTGCAGCAATAGGCTGGGTGCTGAGGGCACCTGCCTTTTTTGGGCCTCTTTTCTCTGTTTCCTTGCTAAGAAAAGAAGGGCTCCGTGTGACCTCATGTGCAGTTCATATGTCTTGTCATACCTGGAACATGCTTTTAACACCAGAAGTAACCTCATCGCGTGCACTGTGTCCATTGGCTCAGAAAGCCCCTGAATCCCCAATTTCCTGGAGGAAGAACTTCCCTCACCATCCGTAAATTCATACTTACACGTAAAGCCAGGGATCAGTTTTGCTGGGATGCTTCAGAAGGAAAGGGCTATAGGCGCAAAAACCCCTCTCCCCAATGAGTCAATCTAAAATCCAGATTTTACAGTCTGAGTCCAAGAAAACGCAGCACCGGCAGATTGCTCGTGGCCCCTGCCTGGCAGGGTGTTGATTAATAATTTGAACCTGCAAATCCTGTTTCAGCTTCTGTGAAATCTAAATTGTCCATCTGAGGCTTGCTTCTTTCAAAACAATTCTACTGCGATTTTCACTGCTAGCATAATTCTCTGTAAAATAGATAACCCTGTCAGTGGCAAAGCTGTGCCGCACACCTGGAAGGCAGCGCAGCTGCCGGAGCGCTGGCGTGCAAACGCGGCGAGCAGGCGGCGTAGCCGGCTATATCCCACTTCCTTTGCGCTCTACAGTGTGTGTCTGTTTCAGGAGATTTTTATTTCAAGAGTAGCACATGAAAGGTTGGAATCTCGACGCCTTTAGGAGTGAAAGTACCTGAGGTGCTACAGGAAATCTCCGCCTTAGGACTCCCCAGAAGATACAGGTGCAGCTGCTCCCTCACTGAGCGGAAACAAGGCGCCGAGCCCGCTCCTGCCCCTGCGTGCTCCCTGCGGGCAGGGGGAGCTGGGTGTTGGCGATGGGTTGCTGTGAGATGAGTTACGGGCTTTTCCACGGGCGGGCTGTGAGGTGGGAGTGTGCTGGTCTGGCTGGGGGGATGGTTTTTAGGGAGGACAATACCAAGCGCTGACAAACATGGCATAGTTTGTGAACTTACCTTGTTATGGGATGCTTTCAGGTTTTATGTTTAGCTATGCTGTTGCCATTTGGCTCCTTTTTTATGGTTTCAGGAGAAGGATATCGTTTTACTCTTGCATCAGTGCAAATCCATAGTAATTCTGTTAATGAAAGAAAAAAACCCACCACAACTGGTTTTAGAAACCGTGAGAAAAAGAATCACCTCTGGTGTTTTTGAAAAAGGACCTTGTTTGCCCAGTAATTCAATATTGCTCTGTCATCTCAGTAATGAGAGTTCAGCTCGTAATGGCAGCGCATTACAAGGAGGGCTGTAGAATTTAAACATGCTGTAAATCCAACTAATAAGTATAAATTGATTTTTAAGGGGGAAAAATGTGCACAAAACTAGTCTTTTACCATATGTTTCAACTCTACCAGAAACCTTACTTGAATGGTATTTCAATGTGTTTTACCTATTGTGGTGCAAACTTTTTCAGACTCCATCAGTTGTACTAAAGCTTTTAAAATACAGATGGTGGTAAAATCCCCAGTGGAAAACAGACTTCTATCTCAAACTTCAGTTCTTTTTCTCTCTTCTAGTTCATAGCAGATTTTGACAGATCAGAAGAAATATTCACAGCTTGATGCAGCTGGATTCTTCTTTGGCATGAGCAGAAACATCTGGCCCCAAAACAGTGCTTTTTACCAAAGGGCCAAAATACATGCACATGCATCTGTTGTGCTAATATATTTTCCTGTGAACTCAGATGTTAATTGTTTTGTTTTGCCGAGACAACAGTGTTTGTTCAGTGAATAGGATTGTTTCCTTTAGCCCTCTGTTAATGGTTTCCTTTAGCGGTAATATTGTTTTAAATAGGAAACTGTCAGGTACATTGTGAATAGCAGTAAGGTAAAGTGTTTTGAGCACGGATATTTATAGTGCAGTGGCATCTACTCAGGTACCGTTATATGGAATTTGCATATCGACTGAGACAACTATTAGCACAAAAGCTCCACGTGAGACCAGTTTTACATCTCCAGGAGACATGTTCAATTCTTGCATCATAATTGTAGCGGCTTTTGCCATTCCCACTTGCTACTTTTAGTGTCCTCTTGCTGCTCATCCACTGCAGTAACAAGGGAACATTGAAGATCTGAATAATTAGTTGCATATCTAGTTTCACTCGCTGTAGTTCTGCCTTGGTGAATTTTGTTATTTGGGGCTTTGTTTCTTCTCCCATGCTTGCTCCTACAGAAAGAGCTGCAGTTCAGAGAAGGCCTTTTGCTGACTCTTGGCCTCTGGATTGAGTTTTTGGTTTTGGTCCCCTGGTTGTAGCAGTTCTGGGCATCACTGCTGCTTGTAAAGATCCCGTGGTGTGACAGGACTTCGTCATTTCTCAAATCTGTATCCACAGTACTTGGAAGCATCCTGCCTTTGGGCAGCACTCACACCCAGGTCTTTCTGCCCAAAGTAAAACCTCACTGTCCCATGTACCAAGAGCAGTCCTGAATCCCATCCTGTCTTCCTGGCAGTGAGGGTGTGCTCCCTTACTCCTCTTCCACAAAACCTTCTTATCTGACAGCTTCAGTCTTTCACTCTGTGTCTCTGTGCCTCTTTTTACTAAAATATTTCCCGTGGAAGTGTGGGGCTTCCACGCAGTATCCAAAAAAGCAGCAATTCCTTTTTGCTTTCTCAGCAAGCTCTACTCTGTTTAACATTATACTTTCTTTCTAAGAAAGGTTTACTTACACATCATCCAGGGAGAACGATCTTGTGGTGAAGATGCAAGATGGTTGTTATTAAAAGCTGCAGTGCTTTTAACCGTCCAGTTTTCTCTATAGTCATAGTTCAAGCCTTATACCGGGTCTATTGCTTGGCATTCCCAAATTCATCTGATCTTTTCATTCCTTCTGAGAAACTGGGATGATAATACTGCCCACTGTGCATCCTTGCTGTCTAAATTTGATGGGCATTTGCAGAGTATATGGAGATGCTCTCATGATCGTTACTAGGATCATTAATAAATGCATCTAACTATTACTACATTATCCTCTAAGGTGCTGTTGGATAACTCCAGACTTTCTCACTGAACAAGTAGAGAAAATAGATACTTACCACTGTTTAAAATACCTTTCTGCAGCAAATGTGACAAGAATGATGAGCGTTCCCGGCAGCTAAGACCATTCCTAAGGGAAGGGCTGCAGCAGTCTAACTGAACTGAGTTGTTACTTCAATTTTGCTTTAAAAGCTGGTTGTTGCAGTTCAAGTTAGATTTAACCTGAAGAAAACAGAGGTTTGGCTTAAAGCTCGATAAGCTGTTACACAGCACTGACAGGAGGTTAAATCGGCTTCCAATCAGGCTTTTAGTTAAACTAGTGGACTTACTTTGCTGCTTGGCAAGCCTTTGTGCCCTCTGTGGCAGGCGCAGTGGCTTGTGTTTCTCTGGGCCTGCCTTAGGCAGGTTTCCCCCCCTCTGAACCCAGCTCACCCCCAAGCACAGCCTGACTCCTTTCTGAAAGGCACCAGCTCAGCTCTGCTCTCCACAGTGGGTGAGGAGAGGATGCCTCACCTCAGGAGCAACTCAGACCAGCTGTCCCCATCTAAAACCAGCTGGACAACCTTCAGTGGCTGCTGCGGCTGGCTGCCTCCTGGTTACTCTGCAGTTTGCCCTTTTCGCCATATCAGGGTACAGTGGACACGTTTGGAGGTTCATGGCCTTCCAGCTGCAGGGAGAGGACTCCTCTTCAGCAGGGCTTACTAGTGTGGGGTGGGGTTTTTTTGGGTGGTTTGGTTTTTTTTTCTTCTTTCTTTTGTCTCTAACCATCACAAGAAGAATAATCTGAACCAAACACTTTGAGGTTGGATTTTGGAGGCGTACAAGTCAGGAAGAGCACTCAGAACAAGGACACTTGAGTTAGCTTTTCTGTCATGACAGAAAACACAGGATGAGATCCAGATCCCGTGTTTCGCTTTAAGCTGTCGTGTTTTCAGCCAGGCCTTTTGTCTCTGAGAAATGTTAAAAACTACAGTTGTAGGGAATATATACTTAGTGTCAAGGCACTCTTGTGCTGCACGTCATGGGAGCACAGTGTAGGCCAACAGCAAGCATTTTCCTCCACCAGAAAGGGATGCAGTCTGTGTTATGTAGGAAGAAGGTAGGACAGGCTCCCAGGCCACCGTTACTGAGCGTGCTGTGCTGGCTTGACTGCCTTGGATCTTTGGGCAATGCACGGCGTCCCTTGATGACAGCAAGTGTCAACCCGCGATTTCACAGAGCTCTGGGCTTAGCCTAACAGCAGTGCTGCCTTCTCAAGGGCTGCTTCCCCTTCCTCAGCTGCGAATGCTAATCTCAAAGTTCAGCGATCATTAGCTAAAATAATTGTCACCCCTTTTTAGTAATTCAGGGCTGAATATTACCAAAGGGCTTCACCTTAGTTGCTTTGGCTGTAATTATTCTTAGGTTTTTGTTTTCTTCAGGATGTCGAACAGCAAACAGGATGTCCCCTGGGCATTTAGAGGAAATTGCTTCTGTGTTTCTTTGTGGAGCCGGCTGTGCTTGCTCTGGTAGTTATAACACTTGTTTTCTCAAATCAGAAAACTTGCAGTGGTGGTGTAGGATCTCATGGCCTTACTGAAAGTTTCCTTGACAACACTAATGTCTTGACCGATCACAACGGGTGATCACAACCAGACAGCAGTGAGGTTTCCGATTGCCTCTGCTTCACGCGCAGAGCCGGGGACCTGTTTCCAGACCTGCAGTAGTGTAGGGTTTGCTCTGGTTTTTGCCAGAGTGGTGTGGTTCATCTGCTAGCGTGGGGAGCCTGAAGAAAACAGCTCTGATACTTGCTGGGATTTACTGAGCTTTCCGTTGCCTGTGGGGGAGGAGGACGAAGACCTCTGCCAGGGAAAGGACAGATCCCAGGAAGTCTGGACAGAATACAAACAGGGGCTGGGTAGAGTTTGAAAGAGCAATAAAAGCAGATTGTAGGTCTGACTAGAACAAGGTGGAAGTTGGAATGAAAATACTCGTGGTGCTGTGTGTGGGAGTAGTCTCTGCTTTGCTAAATGCGCTTCATACCGCAGCTTGTGCCAACAATCTATCAGTTCCCTCTGCACTGAAGTGGTGGTTCTCTTGCCTTTAATGCCAGCTTCTCCCCCAGCTGCTGCTACGCTGGAGCCTTGCTCCTGCGTTTTATGGGTCTTCAGGAATAACGGGGCGGTAATGAAGATCAGCTCAGGGACGTGACTGCGGGCTGGTTTGCGGAACGGCTGAAAGCACGCGATGCAAGGCCTGATCCTGTGCGCGTGAAAGACTGTCTGCTGTCTCTGTGATTTAAACGATGACACTGTGGCTCAACCTTCGGCCAGCGCTGGGCAAAACAACTGGTTGGGTCTCTGGTTGGTGTCCGTTCCTGGTACATGCGAGTTCCCTGTGAAATGCACTGAGCCCAGGGTGGGACCGCACTGCTGAGGGCAGGGTGCGAACTCACGGCTGGGCTGTGTCTGCTCAGCGCTGCGATCTTTGACAGCGGTTTCTGTAAAATTCATCGTTCCCTGGGCAGCCTTTGTATGTATTTATTTATTTTGTTTCTTTTCTTTTTGCACTTTAGCTTATTAATTGCATATGTGGCTTTATCTGGAAAAAATTGCGTGCAATTTATACATGCCTACAGTAGCGTATGTTTTATATATTGGGTTTATAGGGATGGTACTGATTCCTGAAATAATTTGAACAACAAATTGTTGTTGTATCTGCACACAGTATGTCTCTTCTTTTTTTAACATGTATTATATGACACACATCTGTTGGTGTTTTAATTGTGTTACTGTGGTGCCTCACAGTCCTAGTAATGAATTTGAAACCCTACTGTACTAAGCATGGCTTTTCACATGGGACGCTGGAAGGGCTTGAGTGACTTTTTGAGAATGTGGATGCTTTTGTCCCAGCCCTGAACTACAGACAAGAACCCCCAGGGGCTGCAGGCTGCCATTGCAAAATCCCCTTCACCGCCAGTCACCATCAGGAGTGTAACTGTTGTTCCCAGCTCTGAGGAGGAAGAGATCCGCAGTGCGTCACACCTGCATGGTTGCTGGCAATTTTCGTTTTTTCTAATGGCAGTTTGATTGATCTCTGCAATCCGCCTAAGAAGGCCTTGGGGCAATTCAGGAAAACTATCCTTGTACCACAGGTTAGACTAAGCTGCCATGGGTTGTCACTTCAGAAGAGCTTTGCCTTGCTTGCTGCGGAGGCTGTAGACCAAGCCAGCCTTCCAAAATCATTACTGTCAATGCTGTGTCCAAGAGAAAGTGGCCTCTGTTCCCTTGCTAGGGGGTTGGATTAGTTCCCTTTGGTTGCAGCAATATGCTGCCATATCATACGGAAGTGCTTGTCCACTGTGACCCTCCAAGCTCTTCCTGAGTGAGCAGCTCTGTTGGGCAGCGTGGTCTCTGCTATGGTGGGTGTGGGCAGCCACCTTCATTCCTCACAGTCATAGTGCAGCTCTGCTTTGGGATATGTTACTTCTGATGAGGTGTATTTTTTCAAGGGATCCAATCTGCTGCCTGAGAAGTCTTGCCTCCCTCCTCCTTACCTGTTTCTAAACCGGTATTGTTGGCATCTGTGACTTCTATCCGCAGTGCCTTTGACAATATTTGTCTCAGATACTGGTGGAACTATGGATTCCACCTATGGAATTCCAACTATGGATTCTATGCAAGCCTTGTTTAAATCCTTTTACGTTCTGTAGCAAACATGGATGATTTTTTATGGACATTACATTTCCAGAACTTAGCCAGTATGTTCCCCACTTAAAATACACTTTATTACTATTTGTATAGCGCTAATTTTCATCAGAATGTCTTGCAGTATGAGTGTACCCAGAATCCTCGGTGCATCACATTTATCCTGTTCCCTTTTCAAGCAAACTTATCAAAGAAATGAAACCAGGCTTATTCAAGAAGATAAATTTTCCAGAAAACGTTGTTGACTGAAATAGTTTCATTCAGTCAATTGAATCCAGTACTGGGTTCTTTATTCTTCTGTTGAAACCTGGCATCAGGCAGTGTGCCTATAGCTGCCCAGCCAGGCCTGGTTGCTCCTTTGAAATATTTCTCCAATACTTGCCTTTTTTCATTTCTCTTAGTGGCTATTCCAAAGTCTATGAAAACGTCTGTGTGCCCCTGATCTCCCCTTCTAGGGCTTGTGCAACAGAACTGGGCTTTGTTCTTACCAAATGTTGTCTAGTATCTTCCTTTTGTTACCAGAAGACTGAGGAATGAGTCTGTTTTCTTCCCAGGGACACAGCAGAATTGCATTGAATGTTTTGCCTATCTGACATCCTTAATAATGTGTTTACCTTTCTTTTTGGGATCTTTTCTTACTAAAAGCATTTTGAAGGTTATCATCGCCTATTGTCTTTGATACAAAATGCTTGCTTTTGGTGGGTAATATTACTAGAAGAGAAATACCGTAGTATGCAGAGAGAATTTTCTTGGTGGAATTTCCTAATATATTTTGAAACATCTCCTGCAGCTTTGGACAATTTGATATGTATATTAAATCTGCTTCTGCTTTGAACATCACAGCTGTTGATATTAGCCTTTAATAGATGGTATCTGTATGCATAGATGGCAGCAATGTTAAAGCTGTCAATTCTGATTGCCTCCTACGTGGTGTTTAAAAGCATTGTGTAAACTCAGCCTAATTTAGTCCGTTGGCTCCAGCTCAACACAGCTCTCTCCTTGCTAAATGGATGCCTAGTCAATCATACCTCCATCCTGCTTGAAGTTACTTCCTGTACAGTGATCCTTTCGATATGGTCAGCTGCAGTGGTGTTGGTAACACTTGATGCATCTGTTGTAAGAGTCCTGAGTTGGTCTTGAGCATATCCATTTCTTTCCCATCACCAAAAAAATGTGCAAAATCAACTTCTCATTTGATGCAGATTGTATGGCATTTTATATCCGAGAATCACAGGTCCAAATCACCTTAATGTGAAACTTGAAGCTGCCAATCTTATTTAGTAGCTTGCTCAGAGGCTTTCAGGTCTCTCATGGAGTATTTGTTGGCTGCTGTTCCTGTAGACCTGTCGCTAAACTAAAATGCAGTTAGGGCACCCAGTTCTAAGGCAGTAATTACTAGGTTCTGCCTTTTCATTGATGGTGGTTATGTTGGTCCCTTGTCCAGCCATGGTTTAGTTGTCACCTCCCAGCTTTACAGGCTGCTTCTCTTCAGTCACCAGGTAGTGTACGTCGTCTTGTTTTTGTGCCTAAAGTCGCCTTTATCTATTTATAAACAGAGATCAAGATGCCCCAATAAGTTTATTTGATTTCTCGGGGTATTTCTTCACTGAGGGAGTGCTGGGAGTCCTGACTATTTTTTTCTTTCTGGTAATTGATTATAGTTTGCCTTTGCAACAGGACGTGATCAGCCATCGCTGGTGGCAGGCATTGTTTTGTTACGTGTCATGCTGGTTTTGTGCTGTAGCCCACGGATCTCAAAATTACATGTTACCCCGTTATCGCCTCACCTGCCTCTGCAGACAGCCCCAAGGGCTGGTGGTAGGTGCCGTCTGCATACCCTGTTGTGGAAGGCAGATTTTAGCTAAATTGGTTAGGAATGCTATTTACCCTTCACCAGTCAAAGTCTCACTCCTGCACACACGCTTGCTGGCTGTAACCTAAGCAGGTCTACAGTGACACAGTTTATCATTGACGTATGTCAAACCCAGATTTTCCCAGCTGTCTGCTACCATCTGCCAAGTACGGCTGGGGGCAAGCAGAGTGCAGTTTGCTATGCAGGCCTGATGGCAGCTGTAAAATCGAGCAGTTTTGCCTGCTTAAGCACCAGCTCTTTTCCAAAATAAGCATTAGCGCTCTCATCGCAGTGAGCCTCCCGATCCAGAGAGTCGTGGGGAAGCGGTGCCGGCTCTGCTCCGCAGCCGAGGCCACCTGCCAGCTGAGAAGCTGTGAAAAATGGTTGCAGTGTTTCCCGTGCATCGGCTGAGCTGCAGAAAAGCCATCCCCACTTCTCCTTATGGCCTCTCTGTGCTGGGTGCTAGTGAACAAGGCTGCTCCAGTCCCCACCTCTTTGGGCTGCAAGTTTCAGTAATCGTGAGAGGAAACGTGGTTTCTCTCTAGTTAGGTATGGCACTAGACTTGGACAAGTGTCTCTTGGAGAGCTAAAGCTGAGCTGGTTGGAGGATGTCACCCGAGCTGATCAAAGCCCGCTATAGCAATTCTTCCCAAAACTGCAAAGGCCACTGAGCGCACAGATTGGGTTTAATTTGTTTTTAAAAATGGCAGGTGACACTCATGTCTAGTTGCAAGCATTAGGATGCAAAGATAGGTTATTAATGAAGTAGTTGATGTTGTTCAAGTAGCTGAGAAACTAACAATAGCTTTTGACAAGGAAGCTGGGGGGACTTTTTACAAGGGCCTGTAGTGACAGGACAAGGGGTAACGGGGTTCAATTGAAAGTGGAGAGGTTTAGATGAGATATCAGGAAGAAGTTCTTCCCGGAGAGGGTGGGGAGGCACTGGAACAGGTTGCCCAGAGAAGCTGTGGATGCCCCATCCCTGGAAGTGTCCAAGGCCAGGCTGGATGAGGCTTGGAGCAACCTGGTCTAGTGGAAGGTGTCCCTGCCCATGGCAGGGGGGTTGGAACTGGATGATCTTTAAGGTCCCTTCCAACCCAAACCATTCTGTGATTCTATGATAATAATACTTCCTATTACAGTAAGTCGCTGTACTTGCCTTCCTGTAGCAGCTGACTCCGGCACCCCTTAGGACAGCAACCCTTTGCTAACATTGATTCAACCTCTCTGCATCCCAGAGAGAGGTAAAAATTACCCACCGTGTTACAGACCGCTCAACTGCAGTGCGGGTTATTTAAGTCACTTACCCAGAGGGAACAGGTAAGCCAGGATTAGACCCCAGAAGTCTGCATAGCAGTTAAATATATAAATGCTAACTGTCTAAACATCATGTAGCTTTCTGAATGCATGCTAAAAAGGAAAAGGACAGAGTTCCTTCAGCATCATAACACCCCTGCTGTTTGCTTTCTTCACCACTGTAAGTAAAA
Source organism: Eurypyga helias (assembly GCF_000690775.1). Classification (NCBI taxonomy): domain Eukaryota; kingdom Metazoa; phylum Chordata; class Aves; order Eurypygiformes; family Eurypygidae; genus Eurypyga; species Eurypyga helias. The sequence goes on from NW_010261119.1 coordinate 207,619, forward strand.
ACGGACATGTCATATTTAAAAGAAGTTAAAGCTAAGATAGCCGATCACAGCATCCACACCACCCAGTTAGAAAAACTCCTCTAATCTAACCTGATGCTACTGTCACTTTTAAAAATGAGTCCTACTTCAATCATAAAATCCTCGGACCGTAACATTGCTTTCTACGCCATATGTCCTTATTTAGAGGAAAAAAAATGATTGCACCCTTAATTCAAAGGGAACGTTTCCCTCTGAGCCAGAACTCAATAAAATGTATCAAAAAAAATGTGGAAAAGGGCAAGCAAAGAAAATCAAATTGCAGCGTGTGAAACGATTTAAGGAGGGACCTGGGGAATACATAATCTCCAAACTGCCAAGTTAGAGCAAGTATAAAATATACAAACAAGCCTGATATTTTTCCCAGTTGATCTCATTATGAGGTATGCTTGGGATAGATAAATTTTGTTAGAATGCATTAAGGCTGGATTTTCAAGGAAACAAGTCAGAAGTAATGTGTTTAGCTGATTCCACCTTGTTTTGATACATGGGTCTTTTCAGGTTTGAAGAAGTACATTTTTAAAGCCAAATGGTTTGTTTTGTTTCAGGCATTAAAACCAGAGGCAACTGGGTGACTTTTTTCCCCCCTTTCTGGAAAACAGACGTTTATAATTTCAGTGTGCTCTTTAATCATTGGGGTAGAGCTCTGTGCCGTGTGTTTCACTGCCACTTATTGTTGCCTACCTAAAGTACACTGAACTAGCCTGGAGTGCAGTCCCTTAACAGACTGTTTCGTCCACAAATAGTACTTTTTCCAAGTCTCCAATATATTTTAATTAAATTGTCCATTTGTGTTTATTAAGGCAGTTTACTGTCTCCTGCTGCAGGAAGCTGCTACTCCTGATTGTCTACCAAGAGTAACACGAGCTTATCTGGGAATTGATGATAAAATGCAAGCATATGTTAGCAAAAAAAAAAAAAAAAAAGTCTTCCCAAAACATTATTTAAGCTACATTTTCATGTTTGTTGGGAAGGAGATAGGCCATACAATTAGTTTGAATAAGTTTTTTGTAGTGGTGGGGAATCCTAATCTTTGTTAGAAAGAAATGTTATCTGCAGGAAATTTCCTCCTTAGATTGACCCTATAGAAACAGTTGAGAAGGGTCCTTTGGCAGAGCAGATGATAAAGTCATTACACACTGATGAGATGTAAAGTGGCATTCAGCAGCATTAATTTAGATAGATGAGCATGATGAGGCGGATTCTTCCCTATCTCTGGCGATCTGAATGCTTGGACCTAGACTCCGGGCTTGGACGCCTCTCAGCTGTACCTACTTATCTCCAAGAAGCTTCTGCCAAAATAGATTTGCCATGAAGTCAGTGAAATCCTACATCTGAAGGTTGTGTTTGGTCTGTCCTTTCTCTCCAGACAAATGTGAGTTGATCTTCCAGAGCTCTAGGAAAGAATTAAACTTTTGTCTCAAGAAGTAGATGTGTCCCTGTACGGGGGCAGTGTGGCCCCATGCGCCTTGGAGCTCTGCCCCTTCTGATGTCCCAGGGCACTTTGTTTTTATGAGACCATTGCCTGCTCCCAGGTGTAGCACAAACCAGCTGAGTGCCATTCCTGCCGGTGACTCTCTGCTGGCGGAGGTGGGAGTATTACTGGATTCACAGACCCATCTGAGCCACCAGAACAGGCATCTCTGAGATGAATATTTTAGTTATGTCTCTCCCCGAGGGCGCTGCTTTCTGTCTTGCCTGTAGAGCAGCATGGAGGGAGGTTGTTGGGAGTTTCTTTTCCCATCGTGTATATCTGCAAGACCCGTTTTGTAAAAAGCAGACACCAACCCAAGCAATGGCGAGATGTTTAAAATCAGACTGCTGTGACTTTAAGAGCGAGAAAAAAAACTGTTAAGGAAGGAAAATAAAAATCCCACAGCCTGTTGTAGCAGCTGTAGCTTCAGATCGTGTGGAAAATGAAGGCAGATGATTCAATTTGGCCTGTGCCCCGAGTACATTTCCAAATGCTTCTGTGTGTGCGCAAGATAATGAACAAATATATTGAGATGGCACAAGATCAGTCCGAGTTTGCCGCTGCGCAAGCCGTGGAGCTCCCAGTAGGAGCGCACTAGCTGTGCTGGGTTAATGGGGGTGAGGGTCGGGAAGCCCAGCACCTTTCAGAACAACTTAAGAAAAGAATTTGTCTCCCTTTGCCCCAGGCTCCCCGTGGCACTCAAACGGAGCTTGTGATAAATCGAAGTGTATTTATTAATAATGAGCAGGGGCAGCGTGCCCGTGATTTGAAAATAGGTGCGCCAAATAAAAATGTGCTTTCCTCTGACATCGGAAAAGCTTAAGTAAATGGAGAGCCGGCTGATCTATTATGATTAAAAAGCGGGGGCTGAGAGCCAGCGTAGTGGTAATGAAAAAGCCCTTTTAGGGAAGCAAGACCTGTTCTGCCCATTCATATCTTCCTCCACCCCCGCCCTGTAACAAGAAATAGGGAGGGGGGAAGTTGGATGGGAAGATGAAGAGGCAGCAGCAGTCCAGGACAGCAGAACTGGACTTTAATGAGAGCCGGAGTTATTACCGGAATGAGTTATGATATTTAATCATGCTACATGATGTCCAACAGCGCAAGGTTCATAATTCTTGGCTGCGAATGTGGCTTGGGACTGTCCACGAGCACCTGCAGCATGCAAATTGATCATGGCCTTACAAATCCCCTCTGTACCTTGCCCCCAGTCATTCCCTGCCAAGCCAGCCAGGTCTGCAGTGCTGGCCCGCTCCCACGGAGCTGGAAGCGGCATCTTTCCTGTTCTCAAACCCAACCTGCCGTTTGTGGTAAAAGCTGAGCCGTAGCTGTTGTGGACAGCCAGGACTGCCGGCTGACAGCTCTTCTCCGCAGTGTGTGGTGTTGTCAGGTGTGTTACTGGTCTTGCTGGAGGCTGCGTTGGTCTGGGGTTTAAGCAGCTTTGGGTTTAATTAATGCTTTTGGAGAGTTCTGTTCAGTGATGGAATAGGCTCTGCTTGAGTGAAATTTTGGCACGTGTTTAATGTTTCAGTGAATACATACTGACATGAATGTCTTGCTGATTTAGGATTTGGGTGAGGACAGGATTTGGCCTTTGAAAGAGATAAATTACCAAATAACTTCAGGTGTCCCCTTGTGCCTTTTTATTTTGTTCCAGCTTAGCTGTCCTGAAATGACACAGTAGTCCACCTGCATTTAACAAAAGATTGCCTCCCACCCCTCCAGATCTCAGGAGATGAGGCTGAGCAGCACCTTTCCCAGACTCTCTCTCGCTGAGCTTTGGCCATTGGGGTTATTTTGAGACTTTTTGCTCCTCAGATGACTCCTAAAATATTTTGAGCAGACCTAAAGGCAATGCGATCACACATCTCCAAAATTTGGCCCACATATGCTTCTACCTGCTGTTTCCTGAGCGTGTGTTTGGCTCTGTCGGGCTGGCTGGCAAGCGCCGTCTGGCAGGGCCTGGAGAGGGGCCTGTGCTGCCGTCAGAGCAGAAAATAGCGGCGGGCTGTGTGGGCACCTTCAGACGGGCAAAGTCAACAAGCTGGAGAGGAAGTTCCTTCCTAAACGCTGCTTGTTGGTGAGTTTAATGCTTTTCTGTAACAGTAGTAGGGCAGCTTTATCCAAGCGGAAAGGCGGCCCCTCTCAGGCGGCCCTCCCCTCCTCAAGCCTACGTTTACATGGGCTGTTTGGCTCCTCTACTTGAGGTATTTAACGGTGGCCGGTGTTGCTCTGATGCCTGTGTAAGCCTCTGGCGATGTGCGAGAGGGGGTGGTGTGTTTTGCATGTGAATTGGAGGAGTTGCTTGTTTAGGTCTGTGGAGGGCTGAGGCGGCCATGACGTCCTGGCTGGGAGCGGGCCTGGCGCCGGGAACCCACCTCACCTCTGGCCCACAGAGCCTTTGAGGACTCTAAAAAAGCAATAACCTTTTCGAAGGGAGAGGCATACTATTTTTTACAGTAAATCTCAATCAGGGAAACATGGTCAGGAGGAATTTCTGCAACTCGAGCAAAAACACCCAGAGAAAAATCACTAGAAATCAAGCAGCCAAGCCAGAAGCAACTTGGGGAAAGAAGCCTTTGACTGGTTTGCTAATACCCAGGTCTGCAGAGAGTGCCTGTGAAACCAATGCATCCATTTAGCCGAACAACTTGTCCTCCTAGTTGGGTCCTGCGTGGGGCTCATTAGGGTAATTACTGATGAATTAAGGCAGGTTGGCTCAGCACTCGGGCTGCGGGAGTGCGGGCTCCCCCGCTGGCAGGCAGCAGGTGTAAATGAACAAGATCTGTCAAAAAGGCTGATGACCCTCTTAATTCACAGCAGCAAACTGGGGACAGAGGTAGTGCAGCAAGTTTAATAATTGATATTTACTTGGAAAGGTTAATGGCAGCAGTGATGCTTCTAATTTGCTTGCCCGTGCAAGACCTTGTCAGGTCAAATTGTCTCAATTTGTTACCCTGAGTGTAGGTGTAGTTTTCCTTTAATGAAATTTGGAGAAAAGAAACAGGTGGTGTTGGGAGCCGATTGTAACTCAAGAAAAACAGCAAAAGGTTGGAGTCTGGTAACAAGTTGGGTGAGTCTGGGCTAACTTTAAACAGGTGGCAGTTTAGTCCTTTTGAATAATTCTGGTGAGCGTTTGCTCTTTGGAAGGTGAAAGGATTTGCAATGGTGTAATTTATTTTTCCTTTAATCTGCAGCTGTCTAGGAGTTGTTTAGGTCAAAAGTGTAATAATTTTGACAGCCTTTGATGTGTTCCTAGGTGGGAGCGCTGGGGTTATGGATCAGAAATCAGAAAGCCGCAGAATTGAATGGGTATTTCTGTACTGCTTTTAGGGAAATTGTAATTCTGTCCTGTAATAGTTAAGTAGTTCCTATTTCAGGGAGAAACAAAGCACCTGCTGTGTCTGGAAGCTTTGAAATTGGCCGGTCAGATGCTTTACATTTAAGGGGTTTAGAAGAGGTGGCTGATGACAGAACCAGTGGAACCAGGAGAGTTGTGTTTTGAACAAGTGTAGGAAAATCCATATGAGGGTAGAAAGCTGGTGTGCTAGTGTTTTCTAAAGGCTGTAGTTAATGGGGTATTAGCATTTGTCCTATTGGCTTGGCAGCAATCCTAGGCGAGATAGTGGAATAGCTGAAATCATAATTGGTTAACAAAGACCTAAAAAAGAATAAAATAAGCAAATGACAATGATCTGAGATACTTAGAAAAAAATTATCAAATTTACTTAATTCCATGTGGGATTAAAAATTTAATGGATTCTGGTCACAGTATTGATGTAGTATAGTTAGATTTCTGTGCTTGATGCTGTTGGCCTTTTTATTAAGGAGGTGGAAAATATGGATTCAACGTGATGAATTTCCTGCCTTTATACCTGTTGCCGGTAGTTGGGATGCAGACTCACTGGTGGTTGCAAATGCTTCTAGCAGATCCCAACAGGGATTGCCTCTCATTGCTGTGTTCTTTGAACATTTTGGCGTGGGAGCAAAGATGAAAAATTGGTCTTGAGAACAGTTTGCGGGTGGGCAACGTACTGGAAAGGTGGTTTACAGTGGGTGAGACAGGACACTGATGCTGAGAGCAGTGGTTGTGTGACGAGGTGGCCGTGAGCAAATTTGTATTTCTAACACTTTGATGTGGCTGAGTCTAAAAGCCTTATCTTGAGGAAGACTATATTGATGAAGCGTAAGGTGGCAGAAAGGCATGCAGAGTAAGGACTTTAGTCAGAAACGTACTGTTGCTTCAACAGGAGCATGATACTTTCCCTGTCCTGTACTATACAGGGCTGTGTACTCCAGACTGGATGAGTACTGGAGCTCATTCTCCATATAGGATCCTGGATATAGTGTTAAAATACTGTTAGACTGTGGGGCGCTGAGCTGGCAGCGATATCAAATGTCCATGAGAGTGTAGCGGTCGGTGTGCTCCTGGGGCTGAGGTTGCAGTGCCCGCCCTATGGCATCGTGCCCACCGAGCACGGCTCCTTGTGCCAGAGTGGCAAGGCTGCTTGAACGCGCTGGGGCTGTATCTCAGAGCACCATGAGCAAACCCTGCTAGCTACTGAGACTGCGATGAAATAGGACAGAAAGAAACAAGGGGATTTTATTGCCATTAAAAGTACCAATTTGTACAAGCCGACGTTTTAAATAGTGTAATTTAAATGGAACCAAACTGATATGAATAGAACCTATTAATAAATTAAACACTTCTTTCCACCCAATATTTCACAAGGGAATTAGCAGAATAATTTGTTAGTAAATGAGCCCAGGAATGAAGCTGTGAATGACATATCTATCCTATCCTTCCCCACCCCTTGTAACACTCTTTTTGCTGTGATTTCAAACATTGGTGCCTCTCATTTATGTACAAACACAAGCACAACCTCAAGGGAAAGAAGAAGGATGATTTAGTGGTCCGAGAACCAGCCCTGGCTGTGAGAATTAATTGTGCTCTACTTCAAATTTTGTGTGTTATCTCAAGCAAGTTGTTTCCGACCGGTATCCCTCACGGTATTTAGGCACCCCGTCGTCATGCTGGTCCCAACCTCTCGGTGCAGTCAGTGGGGGTGGCCCCAAGACACATCCCTGGCCTAGGAACCAGAGACCTGGCCAGTGGGTCAGCGGTGGCCCAGCAGCAAGCGGCAGCACTGGAACACCAGTGCCACAGTTGAAGTTTGCTGGTAGCAAGGAGTGAAGGGGGTTTGTCCGCTTCCCTCTTGCATCGGGCCCCAGGACTGTGGCACAGCCGTGCCCACTTCCAGGAGTGCTAAAAGCACACTCCTTCCCTTGCACATCAGCGAAAGGGAATATGGACTCACGTGGTCAAGCCTAAGTTCAGAGAAGCCCCGTGTGTTCCAAAGCATCCTCTGCACGGTGCCGTGGGCACAGGAGTGAAACGTTGGCTAAAGCGCTGTCGGCAACCTCGGGAACAGGTGGCAGAGCAGTGCTTGAAAATCTCCTTTTTCCCCCTCCTTCTTCTCCCTCTAGATGAAGGTCCCTACAAGCAGAAGTGGCAGAAATAGCGAGGAAGACAGCATCAGGGAGGCCACAAGCTCTCAGCGGAGCAGCTCAAGGGACCGTCTCAGTGATGTAAGTACCATTCAGGAGAAAGCATCGCTTCATTGCAGCAATTCCCGCTGCTGACATGGCTTTTCATAAATCTTGCTGAACAAATGTTGGCATCCAGAGGTCACTGTGTAATAACTTTTTTTTATGTCATGATTGAGTGTTATGGCATAAGTGGTTGAGCTGCCTTGCAAACACTATAATCATGGTGCAAATAATATGATAAGCGAAAGATCAGAGATGGGAAAACGAAATGGAATTGTTATTCCTCAGGGAAAAATGGCTTGATGTTTTGTTTTGTTTTCTGAAAGAAGTTGTGTTAAAAGCTTTTTACGGTATCTTTGGGTTTAGCTACTGCACGTAATCAGGTAGTTTGGGTGCAAAGTCAGTTCATCTAATTTTATGCTTCCTGCCTCCAAGATATGAAAGGTTTTTTGGGGAAAGCTGTCTTTCTCTCAGGAAACTCGATGGTATGTTGAGTGAAATGTTATGATAAAACAAAAGCAAACGGTGCCTTAGTGTGTAAACACACAAATGGGCTTTTGAGTCACCAAGAAATCAATGGCAGTGCTGGGATAATTTTATACGAAGGCTTTTTGTGTTAGCAATTAGCATTTCGCCTTCATTAAAATATGATTTTTTGCTAATTAGGACCTTTCCCGTTAGGAGAGATTTAAATGAAGAACAATAATCAAACGCTGGCACGAGCATGTCTGAAATATTAAATTTGCCATTTCAATGGCAAGCCACAGAAATCCCAGAGTGAGTGGTTTTCATGTTGAGTTCTATTAATGTAAAATATGCTTCATAACTAAAACCTGTCACAGAAAACAGCTCACACCAGCTAAATTCAATTGGACAGTTAATTTAGCTTTAAAATTGAAAACACTACCTCCGCTTCAGGATGCAAAAGGAGGGGGGGGAAGCCTTTGATAAGTGTAATGTATTTGTTATTAAAGCTTTCAGAGCCCATTCTACAGGAGGAGAAGAGAGAAAAAGGGGAAAAAATGGCTCCCACAAATGTGTTTAAAAGCTGAAAGTATTTATTAAAAATGTCAGCAGAAAAGTGCTTTTGGCAGATTAAAGCGGGATTCAGCTTGACAGCTCTGACAGGGAAATGTGATGGGGGAAAATTCTCTCTACATGTTTGGAGTGTGAATGGGGCGCTGTAAACAGCCGACACAGTGGGAGGAAGAGAAAAATAACGTGTCCTGTGATCTGCTTCCAGGATTGCGAACCCACGCGCCGCGGTGGGGAAAGTCGGCGGTGGGGAGGGGGCCCTTTGGCCAAACCCCCTTGCTGCGGGGTGTCTTTGGCTGTGTTATTAGTCAGTAATGATCGTAATTTTATATACACGTATATTGATGCGATTCTGTCCTTCCCCTCCCCTTGGCGGCTCTTGACAGGTACGTGAGCCTGGTGGCGTGGCTGTGCCGTAACGCGGGGCCGCCGCAGAGGGATAGCGTACTCAGACTTGGCCATCAGCTTGGGTCGAAGCGTTGAGTGGAGACTTCTTGTTAAGCCAGTGCACTTCCAGCTTTTTCTCCTTCTTTCCCATTGCCCCCAAAGTCACAGGCTGAGCCTGCGGGAATTGAGTCTGGGTGCCTAATTCCTGCAAAAGCTTCAAAGCCAGGTCAGCAGCCAGTGAAATGCAGTGGGAAATAGGCACTCCGTTCTTTTTCTAGTCAGTGGGGACATTTGGGCAGTGCCTGAAGGCCGGGGCACTTTTCAGAGCTTTGCTGAAGCTGCTCCTGTGACCTGATGACCCACTGCAAATTAGAATTTTTCAAATTAGTAATTAAACAGTTTGAAAAGTAAGGTTCATGAATCACAGAATGCTCCTCGTTCATTATTTGACGAGTGCAATTTAGCTTTAATGACGTGCAGCGCTTCCTCGCCTACTATTAAATGTTCTGCAGTCTATGTAGTGACTGCCAGAAAGTCCTAGAAAGTCCCGCGGGTGCAATTGGATGGTTTTCCCCATTTATGTGCGAAGGAATAAGGTGCAGGGAAGGGGAGAGGAGAGGACGACATGCTGCTGAGTGTCGATTCCTGCAGGATTTCGGCTGGCCGGGCCTGGTCCCTGCGTGGCTCTGAAGCTGTACTTCCCAGTGTGCTGTTTAAATTGTTGGTGTGTGGCTGAGCTGGCACAAACCCTTCCGTGTGCACTGAGGAGTAAAAGTCCCAGGGCAGAAAGGACATAAAGGGAAGGCGGAGAGGGTTTTTCCTTGGGGTTAGCGGTTACCAACGGGGGCTCTAGCTCACGGCTGTGCTGGGGTGGCTGCCTGTCCTTGCAGGTGGATGCTCTGCAGCAGGAGGCACCTGGGTTTTTCTCGCTCTCCCCTGAGTAGCTCTGCTGCTGTTTCTTGGTGCATTTGGTCTTCAGGCGTGATTTTCCTGCTGCCTTTCCCTCCCATCTCTTTCCCCATTAACTTGGGTGAACAATGGAGGCAATGAGGCGGGAGGGGGCAGGTTTGGCTGCTGAAGGGCCGCACGCAGCAGGTGTGGTGGGAAATACGTATATGAAAGTGTCAGCTACAGCGTTCGGCGCTGCCACCTTAGGAGCACTGGAGTCCTCCCCCCGGCTTCATTGTCGGTCTCCATTCAGAAGGCGCTATTATGAACAGCTTAGCTCCTCTGTGTGATTTGTTTCTTGAGGTGACTTGTTCAATGGGATGCCAGCAAGTTGTTCTTTATTTACATTAATGCATGTCATTAGTCTCTAATGGACCATGAAGTCAAGAGGTGGCCTGGTCTGTCGTGAAATAATTGCACTCTAAAGAGAACTGAAGCCAGTGATTGATTATGTCTTGCACACACACACAGCCGTTGGTCCATCCCCAACAAAACGCAGAGCGTTTTGCTGCTGCTTTGCCACAATGAAAGTTCTGTGGGGAGAGAGTGCTACAACTTCATAGTAAGACAGCAATTGTCTGTCTGGCATAGTACGTCTTTTCAGACATTACACCGAGTGCCATTTATTATGGGTCACTGGGGGGAAAAATGCGTCGTATGATCCAGTGAAATCATCCCTGGCTGCAGAGGTTTGATTTGTTGAGGCTGGTCTTGTCGTTGGCATGATGAAACTTCAGAGCAGAAAACCAGAGAAGTTTTAGCCTAGGTTTACACAGCAGGTGGTGTGGTGTGGGTGAGAGGGGGTGGGAATTCGCCACTTGTTCGTGTTCCCAGTGTTGATGTAAAATTCCCTTAAATCTACTACAAAGCTGACATCCCTATTCCACATGTACTCTCCGGTCTTCTTCAGCCATCAGAGTCAACAGCCTTTTTCCGAAATGGGATTTTCCTCTGCTGTCTTTCATAGTGAGGTAATTGGAAGTTGCCAGAGAATTAAGAGCCAGATAAGCCATACTGCTATTTTGTTGTGTTGACCCAAGTAAAAGTGGAAGGCTTGGGCATTCTGTTTTGGTTTTTCCCCATGTTCCATAATTGTCCTAATCTTTTCTGATGTCCTGAACAGTCCAAAAATCCACACAGAGCCTTGTATAATGGCTTTAAAAAAAGGGTTTTATCTTTTTCTTGACCCATCAGCTTAAGAACTGCCTGCTTTTTAATGGATTTTCTCCCTCACTAAATTGAATGGATCGTCCCTCATTATCATTTAAATGGAAGCCTCACTCCCTGTGAACATGGAAAATTTGAATGTGGTAGTAGAGCTGTGATAATTTGAAATATTCGGAAGGTGGGGGCAAGGAGGGGGAGCAGGCGGCAGAGTGCAGAATTGCTGAATGTAATTGTCATGGATTCTCAATTTTGTTGCCACAAGATGGGAAAATAGACTAATAATTGTCTTCCAACCCTCGCAGAATAGTTGCCCTAGTTAGCTGAAGCTAACACTCTAATTGTCATGGGGGCACAGAGATGAATGAGGATGTATGCAGGGCACAGCCAGGGCTAAATTGAGTGATATACTAAGGCAAAGAGCAAATTGGCAATTATTGGCCCAGCTGAAAAGGTTGGCAGGTGTGCTGCTTTCTCACGAGCCCTTAGGGGGAAATTGGAAATATAAAATATCGACCATAAATACTCACTGATTAGGAAATATGTTGCAAGAGGTGCTGGCCACTTAAGAGTCAAAATTCTCCTTTTGAAGGGATTGGCTTCAGCTGTTCATAAACCCAGCAAGTGCTGCTGCTGAGTTGTTCAGAGCTTTTTCCTCTCATCCCCATCCCCCAGGCTATCTTTTCTAATTTTCCATCATCCTGTCCTCGTATGTTTGTTTGTTTTTCTTTAAACATAATAAATGCAAAGCAGTCTTTTAGGAGATGCAGAGATTTTCCTCTCTCTAAATGTTCTTTGATAAGTGTTTAGCATTTTGTATAGACTCGATATAAAATTCTCTCTCTGGTAGATGAATACAAAATAACTTCTGTGATTTCTAATTCAAACAGTTCACTGTGATCTGCTTTTCTTTGTGTGCCATCACAGGCACTGTCTCCCCCTTCCCTCCTACCTTCTGTACCATGCTTCCCCTCCTGGGGCAAAGGGATTAAAGCAGCAGCAGGGTACAGAGCTGCAGGTCCGTTACGTATGCCTCCGGCTGAAGTACCTTGCCAGAAGCATGATCAAACGAGCCTCTGAAGTGAGAATTTGGACCACAGTGGCACCACAGGTCCATATTTATCCCCTTTGCAAACTTTGGCACATGTGGAACACCTGGTCTTGGCTGTGGGCAGGGTGGCAGTGGGACAGCAGAGCTTGGCATGTCTCAGGCCAGAACACCTCGGTGCAATGGTCAGGGATATTACGGAGTGCGTCAAAGGAGTTTTTTGTAAGGCCTGGGATAGCAACATGTGGACTGCAAGCGCTGGAATCTGATCCCAGTTTGAAGAGCAGAATAAGAGCGAATAAAGCTGACAACAGGATAGTTTTAAGACCCCCTTCATGAATCTTGGGAAACTGGTTTGAATATACGTGCAAGGATTATAGTACTTTTCAAGTCACGTTCTTCTGAAGGCAAAAATTCCTGTCCCTTTGGCATGCTATCTACTTCTGTCTTTGTGTCCCTCAAATCACCAAATGCTTGTATGGAAACTGCTGCAGCAGAAGTGATGAGCAGAGTTGTAATGACTTGTGTGAAGTGTCAGGTAGTGAAGCACAGCTAGGAAGAAAGTAAGTCCGGAGAAGGTTTTGTGAAGTTGGCCAAGGGGTGGTGGTTTGAATGGGAGCAGCACTCGTGCGTGTTCCATGCATGTAGGAAATGTGAGGTCTTTTCGTATTGTTCCTGGTTTACTGTCTGCCGTTTGTTCGTTCCCGGTCCGCAGCTGTCTTTCCTTCTGCTGTCTATGGCTGTCCGCTGTAGGAATCTAAGTGTCTTGGTTGGAAGCTGCTCTGTAGCTTATCAAACCAGTTACAGATGTTTGGCCCTTGTGTAGTTTGATATCTTACTGAACTGGTTTTGCAGTATTTCCAAACATAACCCCCTTTGTTTATCCAACGTAATAAAATAATTGAATTAAAGAAGGAACACATTCAAGTTTTGCATGACATCCAGAATCATTCATCATGCATTGTGGTTATCTTGTCAGGTCCCGGTTTCTAATCTGAGTGAACATCAGATGCACTCTGTGACCTTTGCCAGGTCAATTGAACTCATTGTATTAACAGACAGGAGTGTGACTGTGGGAATTAATGCGTTAAGAGACTCCGTGTTAACGTCTGGGATGTCTTCTGCCCTTGGCCCTCTTTGCCTTCCTCCCCACTTACTCCTCTCATTCCAAGGCATTTGAGTTCTGTAAGGGACTTGCTTGGAAAGGAAATACTAGATTTCTCCAGTATTCAAAGCTGAACTAATATTCCGTTGCTGAATGTTCTGGAAATGACCAAGTGGCCGGGTAAACATCCATGCTTCCTTGTGCCTCCATCCTGTCTGACAGTGGGAAATAGTGGAAGACAGGTACAGCTGAGATGAGTTTTCATCCTGAACAAATGCTATAAAACATAATTAAGAATTAGTTCTCTCCACATTATTGATTAACTGCTGAGTGCTAATCAACCAAATCAGGCTTGTGGCATCGAGCCGTATGGTAAGTTTGGGCCTGTGCCTTGGGCAGGGCAAGATTAAGGAGCTGGGAAGTCTGCCTCAGTTCCCTGCTCCGCTGGGAACTCCTCAGGTGATACTGGGCATGTCTAAGTCTTTCTCTGCCTCAGTTTCCACCCTAGTATGGGGGTGGAGCTAATCGTAGTGCTAGGAGGCTCTTCTGGGGACTGTCCTGTGCCCACACAGAAATAGCTCTTTGCCCAAAACAGCTGTTTCAGCAGCTGACTGGGAGGTACTTCATGTACTTTTGGTTTCAGCCCACAGAAATGGCACATTTCAGAAAAACTGGAATGAACTCTGGACATTTCTGGAATATGTCAGTTTAGGTCTTTTAGCCAAAGAGGCAGGAAGTGAGTACTAAAAACAAGAGCTAATTTTGTGGCCGTGCTGCCACCACCTGCCTTTTTATCTACTCCCCTTACAGTTAGTTCATGTATCAAGGATACCAGAGATCCAAGTTGAAACCTGCCTGACCCATGGAGAGTGGGGAATTGGCTTGAGGTGCCCGGTTACCATGATTATTACTGTTTAAAGTCCTTCCTATTGTCTTTTTAGTTCAGTAAATAACTCAGTGGCTTGAAGAAACTGAACAGAGGGTGTCTTGATTTCTTTTGCCTCGTGAGGACAGTGGAAGGCCATGCTTTTATTTATACAAGAGAAATAACTTTTCCTGTCAATTTAATAGACAGTCTTGGAAAGCCTCCTGAAGGTGATTGGTGAGATTTTGTCATGATTTTCTTTTCTAAATTACAATCACGGTGTTTATCAGGAATAAAGGAAGAAATCTTTTAAATATAATTGCAGATTGCAGTGTAACTCAAACTCTCAAGGACATCAGTGGGGGGATAGTGGAGTCTTTCAACAGTAAGATTTTGTCTTTGCTGCCAGAAAGGTGTATTTTTTTATAACCAGTGTAATTAACACGAGAGCTATCCCGGGGTAGAAATAATTCACTCTGTGACATAACTGAAATGTCTTGGCTGTGCTGTCTGGTTTTGTTTTTAACCTTGGGCTTAAAAGGAACCAAAAATCTTTAGTTGTGAAAGAGCACATCATCTGCAAAATATTATAAGCCATTTATCTTTATGCACAAATGCCATCTAGCCCTGTAGTTCCACTTATGCGTCATTAAATGCACAGACCACACTCGTTTTGCCCCTAACTCGTAACAGTCTCCCTTAGAAAGCCAGGGCCTTCCAGGCACTGCTGAAAGAGGCGTGAGAGGCACAAAAGCTGGTGCTCAAGCCAGGCAGAAAGGGCCTCTGCCCGCCCCGAAGGTCTGCTCAGGGTTGCTGCAGCCGAGGGGAGCAGCATCCGTAAGCTGGCCGTGGATGTGTCCGCCGCAGCGGCTTCACCGGAGGGCTGGCAGACCCTGCCCACTCTGAGCGGGCAGTGCGTGGGTTGCGTGAGCACATCACTCTCCCCATCTCCCGCTCCCGCAGTGCTGGGGTTGGGCTAGGAAGGCTTTGGGAAGGCACAGCATGGCAGCTGTTCTGTGTCTGGCTGCAGAGTTGGCCAGGTGGGCTCACGATCCTGTCTTTGTTTCCCGCATGTGATGCTTGCTTCAGGCAGTGTTTGAAGGCCAGAACTGAGCCTGCTTGGGTGGATGCCTGGGTTGAAGCAGGAGGAGCTGGTTGGGATTTGGTCTCGGGTGACCCAAAGCTGCCGGGCAGGTCCCGGGCTGGTCAGTACAGCACTGAGGCTCATGTGGCTAGCTGGGTACCACAGTGACCATCGTACCCTGCTGCTGGAGGTGCAAGGAGAAAATTGACCAAAATAGCAAATAGTCTATTTTGACAATGAGAATTTTATGTCAGCCCTCCACATAAGTGCTCCTGTCCTGTAGGTAAGAGCCACTGTAAGTCATTGAGCTGAAGATTTGCCCCAGTGACTGCTCTTGCCAGACAAGCACTCATTCATAGTCAAAGGAGGTTTCTTCAACTTTGGGTAGATGCCAAGTTAAACTTCCACTAAGATTTCTTATATTTGCAGCCATGATTGATTACTTTTCTCATTATTTGATCTTGATATAGAGGCATATGGATTCAGCTATGTTTATGTCAACCCCCAAAGATTTTTTTTTTCCCATAGGAAACATCCATCAAAGTTGCACGCAAACTGGTCTGCTCTGGCACTCATAGCTGACACTAGCTGGGGCTTTCAAAGTTTCTGCCTGTGGCAGTTGGTGTGGATCCTCCTGAAGAGCCCGCAGTGTTCCCTCCTAACCAAGAAAGCAATAGTGGTTTGTTAGCTGCACAGAAAAATGTGTACAAACAGCTCTAGAGAGTGTGGGACATGGCTGTGCATAAACCTAATAGTTGGAAAGGATTTTATGAGTTGAATGCAAAGTATTCACCAGTTACTAATTTTATATGTGCAATAAAAATTCTGAGGGGGGAAAAAAAATCCCACCCTTTCCTCCCCTCCGATTTCCAGGAAATTTAATGTTAAAACTTGTAAGGGAGGAAGAAGTTCTTAGATGTGAAAAATGCCAGAGTAAATTGCTATTCAGTTTTAATTATTTCTGATGTAACACTTTATTCAGCAACTGGTTTTATTGCTTTCTACTCAGTGGTTTTAAATCAGTGGTCTGCAGATTCCTGGGGTTTTTGGACAGCTTGGGATGCCTAAAAGTTATCTAAGAAAAGCAAGTCTGTTGTTGGCGCGTTTGGGTTTGTTGTCCAAGGGTCTGCTCCATCCCAGGAAAGTATTTCGGGTGTGCACAGGTCTCAAAGATTGAAAATAACTGTTAAAGTGAAAATGCTCTGAGAGGCCGTTTCCCTGGAGAGACGCTTCTAATGAAACCTCTTGTTTCTGTTTTTTATTATTATTTCCAATTTGTTAGACCGTGTCAATCTTTGTTAAATCTGAGTTGATGCGGGGATGCCACCCTTTCTCCTTTCCTCCTCCTGCCTCTCTGAGCAGGTAATGTGCCCTCTCCTCATTTGTATGTGTACTTTAGATGAACTGCCTGCTCAAGCTATCCAGAGTGTCAGAGCAGGTAATTGTGTGCAGCTGTTCAATAAAGTTATGTGCATGGCAGGATATTGTTATTAACCTTCTTTCTCTACAAGGCTGAATTCCGTGAGTAGTTCGCTTTGGGTTTTTTTTAAAGTATTTAGAGGGAGGGATCGGTTTGTCTTAGTTTCTCAAAAACAGAGATACATGCCGCTGCTCTTCATTTCACCAGTCTGTAGCTTTCCTTCTGAGCAGTTTACATTCAAGAGGTTTATAAATAATTCTCCTTTTTGTAGTGTTGGCCGGCAGAGGCCAAATCAACATGCAATATGCAAAAGGTGGGAAGTTACATTGCATTAGGGGTTTGTTATTGCTGCCTCAGCCTCCCTGGGGAAAGCTGTCCTTTCCCTGCAGAACAGAGGTCTCCTGAGCTACAGTGGGGCAGAGGTGCAGGCGTTGTGCGCCAGGGATGGCGACTGGCACCCAGTCACACATGGGCTGCAAACCTGTGTGTAGGACCCATGAAGAGCTGTACCACAGCGTTCCCTCCGTCTGGCACCCCGTGCCAGCTGGGAAGAGGGTTAATGGGGAGCCCTCCTTCTTCCTGCAGCACGCACACCTAATTGTAGGACTTTTGTGCCATCTCTTCTTTGCTTTGGAAACTTTATTCCACGGGCACTTGGCTGGCAAATCGCTTCTCTCATGTCTGGGGCAGTTACAGGGCAGTGGCAGACCGACAAGACGATTGAGGCTTGCATTGAGTGCAGGAGTCTGGAAAGGTTTTTGCACGTATTTAGGTATCTTCTGATCAAAAGGTTCACGAACTGGTAGTACAAAGGGACTGTTATCTTACTGGTGGAAAATTACAAGTATTTGCAGTAGCCTGCAATCAGTTTGCATCAATCTCTTTGGGGGTATTGTGCTGTTGTGGTGATTTAGTAACACGATAACTTCTGGCGCTGCTGCAAAAAGACAAATAATGCTCAAGATCAGCCTGCAACAACTCGGTGCTTTTGTTCAGGCTTTGGTACCCACTAGAATATCAGTCTTGGAAACGGGCCTGCTAAGACTCCCTGAATCTTGTTTAATAAAATCACGTAGCAAGGGCATCGTGATTGTAAATCACACTTGGAAATTGGTCTGCAGAGTACTTGCTGGGTCATGTGATGTCATATGCCACCACTGTTCCCAGCTTCTTTTTAATTTCCGAAAAGAAGGCATATAGCAGCAGCTGGAGGTAGAGGTGGAATTCATTTAGCTGCTTTGAGAAAGCCACTGCCAGTGAAAAACAGCAGCTTGACAGTCTTGGGTCATAGAGAGGGGAAGGGGATCCAAGTGACTGGAGATGCTGTAATGAAAAGAACCAAATGATTTGGCAGTGTGTAAAAGAGGTAAGGATGTGGTAGAGAAAGGAGCAGGAGGAGCTGAAATGAAGAGCAGGAGTAAACAATGTAATTTAACTTATTCAAAAGGGATAGAATGCTTATTAAAGCTCTGAGAGATGATAAATTGGTGCTTTGCTGCTGTTATTTCAGGTAGAGTTGTCATTTTGTGGTACTGCAGCAATGACGGCTGGAGGCTCATGAATTCATAGAGGGGAATGGAAAGTGGGATATATGGTTACATGATTGAAAGTTGGAGTTGATGAGGCAAAATGTGCAGCCCTGATTCAGGAGAGCATCCTTGCACACGCGTGCTGTTCCTTGGAAGCTGCTGTTACGTACTGAAGAGGGACGGTATAAAACGTGAACTCCGCTGCTGTGAAGACATGTCCCCTGCTGAGAGCTTTACCGTAGTTGGGAGGTGCTGTCGCAGCCCTGCTCTAGCTTATGAAACCCTTGTCTGAAATAGCCCCGCAGCCCTCGCCCGGAAATGCTCTTTTGCTGTTCCTCCTGTGGCAGCACGCAGAATGTCAGAAGATCATTTGAGGCACTCTGGTTGTGAAGTTTCCCCCTAAGGAGTACGGGGCTGGGGGAGGGAATCGCAAAATGATTCTTATCTTACATTACACAGAATCTCTTGCATTACTTACTGTGGCATATTGTTTCCTCCCACAGAGTTCTGCTCAATCGCTTTCAGGAAGAGGCTACTCCGTAAGTCATTTTACAGCTAATTCTTTCACTTCTGTTGATGTTGATTGCAGAGGTTTACACTACCTGTTGCATATCCACTGACATGAAAGAAATGCAGGACATAAAAAATAGGCTTAGCGTACAGGACTGTCATGCTCCTGGCAGGGACAGGCCTGACATGGGAGGGTGCACTGAGAGGCTGGGGGCTTCTTCAGTTGAATTTTATACTTACAGAGAGGGATTGTTTTGTTGGTTTATAGCGGATTTCAGCTCGTCACCACCTGAGAATTAAAAGAGCTGAGTGGGGAGGGTTTTCAACACTGGTGGGAGATGCTTCCCTCCTCTCCTCCCTCCCCTATACAGGTTTTCATTTGTGTATTAAATACAAGATTCAAAGACAAAATTACTCCATTTTAGAAAGAATTGTGACCCTCACCAGTGTGAACAAAAGAAGTCAATATTCTCTTATTTACAGGCTCTTGAGTTATAACATGCTCCCTGATTTTCAGAGGAGGGTGTTACTGGTGTTTTCTTCGCAGGAGTGCCATAGGTGCCAGTGTTCTAGGGCTGGTGTTACAGGGCCAGGACACATCTGCATGTGTATGCAATGTAACAGTGATGTTAACTGACCGTTTCTGTTCACATGTCGTTACTGCACATACAAATAATGTATATTTCTTCATGTAGAGGTGATATAATCGTTTATTTTGGGTACCTTTGCTGCTCAGCTGTCCAAAAAGGCAGACACATAGACCTTATTGTATACATAAATAAGGAAATAGGAGAGGGTGCGAGTGGCTTAGCCATGTCGACGCATTGTATCTGACTTTCATAACAAATGTTTGGTGTGTAGGTATCTGTTACGATACCAGGTTGTTCGGCCAATAAGTCATGTATACCCTCATTGCTAGTTAGGGCAAAGGCTGTAGATGACGGCGTGTGCTAATCTTGTGTGCACATCTGAACGAGCATGTCTCAGTCCAGCTAACAATTCCTGCCTACGCTTACTGACAGTAATTGCTGTTTTCATGACCTCGGTCATGATAAAGTTTCGCCTTCTAGGTGAATGGTCCCAAACTGTCTCTTACGGAGAGCTTAAGTGCTCACTTTTCATAGGCCAAAACAAGGATGGACTTTATGTACTTCAGGGGGTTGATAGGAAGAACTGGTACCCTTTTTTTTTTTTGTGGTGACATGAATGATTTTCTTTCAGTAAATGATGTGGTATGTTCAGAGTTATATGATGGATCCTGTGAGGTCCTACCCAGCGCTGTGCACACAGAGAAAAAAAATTGCCAGGCAGTGCAGAATTTATGGTCTGATTTCATGGCAACACTGTTGAATGTTATCATATATAAGAAATTCATAATACAAGAGTAACTACATTTTAATCATAAAGTCATTACAAAGTAACATAAGACTTGAAAAGTCTTACGGTTTAATGAAGTAATGTCACAGATTTTTAGACGGTAATGACACGTCTCCTAAGTAACCTCCTGTCTAAATCTTGCCAGCCTCCCAGGTGAGTATCATTACTTAATTCATTGAGTGATGAGGAATGTTTGCTCTAGGATCAGTTGAGTGCTGCTTCCCATACACATGAACAGTTGGATGCACCTAAGCTTCTAAAGGCAGATGCTGTATCTTCTATTTGTCTGCAAAATGCCATGCATGCCTGTGGCACCACATAAATAATAATGAATCATCTTCACAGATTTTATGACTGAGGGCATGGTTTGGGAATTAAACAATTTCCCACTGGCTATAACATAGGTTGCGAAATCCTAATGGAAAAAGGCCAAAGAATTCTTTTTAGTGTCTCAAGGCCAATAAATCATAGGACTGTTTTCCTCCATTGCTGGCTGTTAAGAAATCTACTTTTGTCTCAGAGAAATGATTTTGAGAAAATTCCTAGCTCCTTCTCTGTGCATGTGTGGGGACAAGGTTCTTTTATTTATCCAACTCATGACTTCTCAAGGGAGGTAGGAGCTTTCTGCGTGCCAAGGCAGTATTTTGAGATCATGAGTAGTGTGAGCTGGGGTTGCTTTTCCTTATGGGTTGTCATTTTCCCTATTAAACTGCCTTCTGCCTCACCATGTACCAGCTGTTGAGGCTGACCGTTTCCCTTAAGACCCTGATGCTGCTCTAAATTGATTTAGCATAAGGCAGAGACTATCACTTCCAGCGCTGCCAGACCTCGCTGGCCCAAACCTGCATTGGAAGCTGATTCTCCCAGGTGGCAGAGAGATGTTCAAGCCACCAGTTCAACTGGCCCCAAACCAGGGGTTGTCCATAATGTCTTGTAACGGTTTTCATTTTCTCATGAAAGCAGCTGTATATGAAACACTAAGTCAGTATTTTGGCTCTGCCCCTATTTGCATCAAATAGGTCGTTTGCCAGACATGGTGAAAGCATGATAAAAAATAGTGCTAGCGGGAGGCACGATGGAGACACCGTTCTTGGACTGAGTGCTCCTCCTGATATCTGTGCACGGCTTGTGTTGTGGAAGACTGTCACTTGTGGCATGATGATATATATCGTTACTCAGTGAAGTTCTTGTACTGGGTTTCATAAGCAGCTGTTTAAATACCACAAACTATTTTGTGCGTGTTCATTTTTAATTAGCTCATTTCGAATCTGCACGCTTCACCATTCATTTGCTTCAGCCGTCCTTGCAGAGACGTTTGCTTTCAGAAACGTTTGTAGAAAATGCACATTTGAAGGAAATGCGCATTTGCAAAAAGAAGATATAAAACCTGTAAAATCTTGTATAGAAAATCTCAGTCCAAGGGTCAGCTCATCCCGCTGGAGCGCGGAGGGAAGGCAGGGCCTGTCCGTGCAGTCAGGGCAGGCTAATGTTGAAAACCTCGGCAAACCACTCATATATGAGGCACAGACTCTGGAGCTGGAGTTAAAAAGAGAACTAAATGCAGGTGTCTAAATAATAACTCCTGAGTATTGAGTATTCCAACAACTTCAGGCTTTCCATGGAACGTGAAGTGCCTAAATTAACTTTGTGAAATTCTGGTTTCATTGAAGTTACACATAACCTCTGGTTAACTTCAGCTACACCTATATTTAAATTGTAGCCTCAAAAATAGCCTTAACAGTGACTTGGCACGTAGTTCACTGTCTCTCTGTAGATAACACAGACAAAATTTCTTATAAATCTATTTCCCAAAATAAAGTTTTGAGTTGTATTCACTTTTACGTGGATAACTTGAGACATATCTATGTCTGTACTCTTTCTGCAAGCTCCTTATCTCATCAGTAGCATGTGTTTCATATCCTTATCTTATTAAATGTATACTTCCGCTGTGCTGAGAAATAGAAGGCCAGTTTGTTTATGGAGGTTAATATCTTATTCCCTTTATGAGTTGATGGTTACATATGTGTGATAAACTACTCTAGCCATTTGTCACACTTCCTGCACACACAAATGAGATTAGTGATTTTAGTCAGAAAGGTCTGTCTGTCCTCTGAGCAGACAAAACAGATTTCCTTTTTGCTAACAGGATGAGAGGCCCGTCTACCTGAAAATGCACTGATTTGTTAAAAAATATGCGGAGAATTAGACATTAGTTGTATGTTGAGGTTTTCTGAGCTATATCCAACCTGTGGACCGTTTTTTCAAATGTATTTCCCATAGTTAAGTCAATTTAGGACCTAACATGGTTAGAAAGTAGTTACAATGAACATAAAATCAGCACATGCAGTTTGTTACTAACGGCTAGAAAGTTGCAGTTGTTCATAGGGTTGATCACATCATACAGACAAATCCAAGCTGCAGTTGAACTTGTCTCAGAGTTGCAGAGAGCACAGAGAAGGACAAAACTGGGAATATGTGGTAGTTTAAAAAAATAAACAAAAAACCTCTTCCAATAAATTATGTAGTTTATTTATAGAGCATCTGTGCAGCTGTTCTTCTGAAATGGAAGGGGCTGAAATGTGGGAGTGAGTAAAAGAATAAACTTCAAAGCATATGGCAAATGGATAACCAGTGAACCAACCTGTCTGAGTGTACCTTGGAACAAAAGCACAGGAGGATGAGATGACTTTGTTTGGTTTTATTTGTTCTTGGAAGTTTTTTTTTTTTTTAATAAAAACAGTAACATACACTTGGCAGCAGCCGCAGCTGATTTTTATTCTGAGCTTCTGTAAAATATCAAAGTCTTTGCAGCCTAGTCAAATCCCTGGCAGCTCATCAAATTCTGTTGATTTTACATCTTCCTTGTTGAGCGCCGGAAACCAGTGTCTCAGATAACTTAGGCTGCAGCTCATGGATAGAAAGAAACGTGCAAAACTCCATAAGGCTTGCAGAGGCTCCTGGGTCATCCAGAGTCAGCTCAGTGCTATCCGCACCCTTCTTCCCTTCTGCTGGGTGACGTACCTGAGAAAGATTGTCTCGTTAACCGGATGAAGCTGGTACCTGAGGGGTTCCAGGCAAGCACCGCAAAGGCTTTGAGCACCCTGAGCCCTGCGGCACCATCTGCCTGCATCCCAGTCTGCTCCTTCCACACTGTTTCTCTCAGTTTACATTGTTGATTTTTGGAACTGGCTTTCCAGTTGCTGGTGATGATCTTCACAGCCTTCTAGGACTCCTCTCCTGTGCTGTGCGCTTGATGTTGCTGTACAGCGGGCTGTCGCCCAACGCAGCTGCCCATGACCACCGTGCCCCACTCAGGTCTTTTTAGCTCCTACCCATGAGCACACTTGCCAGGACAGCAAGTACTGAGCTGCGATTCACCTCATTTGCAGCACAGAGGTAGGGTCCAACGCAACGGGCTCGGTCAGAAGGACATACGTGCGTGCTGCAAAGTGCTAGGTAATCGTCAGCCTAGGAGCTGTTGACTTTTTGCAGGTTTATATGCCCTTGTATACCCTGTATACCCTTGTATACCATGTATACTCTTTTCATGGCCCGTGTTAGTTTTGTGCCAGCTCAATGCAGTTCTGTGAAACCCTGAAGCAGATGTTCCCTGCCAAGGAGGTGGTTCCCACGCCAGAAATCCTCGCTGCATGCACAGGCAGGTTCACTGTTTCAGTGTAATGGTTACAGAACCTTGCTGGAGATCGTGCCAGCCGCGTTCCCCTGATTGGCTCTTTGCTGCAAGGTTGTTCTGGTGCTCTTAGGCTGGGGTTCAAATTGTCAGACTTGGGAAAGTACCTACAACAGCATCTTTTCTGTACAGAGCTTAACTCAGTACCACTTGGTACATGGAGCATGGTCCAAGACCCAGGTGGTGATTTATATACCTTGCTGTCTTTGAGATCGTCATGGAGAAACTGGTGTCCTGAGAAGGATCGATTTCTAAATAAAGATCAGCAAAATTATTGCTGTGAAGTGTATAGTACTTCTGGTTGGGAATCCTTGAGTGTGCTTCAGCTCATGGGTGTGGAAGCATGCTCGGTGACCGAAGGCAAACTTGATTTGCAACTGGTGGGGTTTCTCCACCTGCTGATCTGTCACACACTAATGAAAAACATCTCCTCTGTAGGTAGGTAACATTTCTTAGCTGGGCTGGAAAAACTCAGTGTATTTGAGGACCTTTGATAAATTAACATTTTTTCCTTGCCAAAAATCAATATTGGAAACAGGGCTCTTGTTATGAATCTAAAACTCCTTGAGCTGGAGCCAAAGTTAAATGATAAAAGTGAATTTAATATGTAGTTCCTACAATAGTGTGCCCGTGGGCTGGCAACATGAGTAAGACTTTCTGGACAAGATTTATGAATAGGGGATTAATAATTCCAAAATAAGTATCAGTCTTGTTCTGCCGTGATGCCAAGTATAAAAGAGGAACTATAATTATCTTTTTTTTCTGGACAAGAAAAAGAATGGCACAGAGGTCCCCTTCAGGTGCAGCCATACTCTGTCTTCTTTGAAGACACGTACTCAGTTATAGAGAGGAAAGAAAAAGGGTCTATAATGGTGTGATGTGGCCTGCAGGAGTAATGACAGCACAAAGGGTTAAAAAAGAGAAAAATTACAATATGTACTAGAAAGAAAGAATTTTGAAAGGAGTTCTCCCTCTAGAATAGAGATTTTGGAGAGCCAGGTATGTAAAGGAGGATGCCAGTCCAAAGCATTTGACTTCGGCTGGTTTCCTTTCCTGTGTTCCTGAACAGCCTCACTTTATGACAACCATCCCTGTGTTTGAATTCACCTGGAGGTGCTGAGTTCTCCGGATAAATACAGTTTTTTTGCACTGAGTGCCGTGTGGGATGGATGGAGCTGGGGTGCTGTAAGCCAGCCGGGGAGCTGGTCCCCTGACTCCGGAGCTGTCCCCTAACCCAGGAGCTCAAATGCTGCTGGGTGATCAGTGCATATATTAGTCCAGATCTGTGGCAACCCTTGAGAGTTTTTGAAATGTGCCGTGAAAAGTGTAAGCAGAAGTACAAACATAAATAAACTACGTACTTCAGCTTTACAAATACTGAAGTCCATGAACTTCCTTACAACAGATTTTCCTTTAGAAGTTCCCTTTTCTGAAAGTCTGTTTCTTCTTAGATGACCTCTGCTTTTAATTAGGATGAAAAGTCCCATAAATTTTCACTCATCTCCACAGCCGTAAGTGAGCACAAAGGGCCCTCTCTGGCTGCATTCCAGTCTGGCTGAGCCAGTGGCCTTGGCAGAGGGGCTGCCGAGGAGGCTCCCGGCACAGGGGTGCCGGCAGCGGCCCCCCTTTGTGCCGGTGGCCGGATCGGGGTGGGAGGACATGGATTTCCATCGCCCCCCTGCCTGCAGGGGAAGAGCAGCCAGCTGACACCGCCAGCCCCTGCGAGCCCCTTGAGGGACGGGGCGTATGACTTCGGTGTGATTTTTTGCTCACATTTGTAATCTCCCCTGCTATTGCCCTTGGCTCGGGGCAGTGGCGGGGAACGGGTCTCTAATCTGACCAGAAAGGCACTGTTGTTACACAGACACATCCCGAGAAATTCCTAGTACTCCTTGGCTTTTGGGGTAGGATAACCTCGCTGTCACTGGCCTTGCACGCTAAAATGAAGAGTTGTCCTAAATCCATCTTGCATTCACCAGCCTGGAAAGGATTACAGCCTGCTGAAGAGGAAAGGCAAAGGATTTTGAGAATATCTGGTCTTTATTTCTGGACCTTTTTGATTAAGACTGTCCTGAGACAGTTGTGTCATATATATGCTGTAGCTTTCCTTGTGTAATAGGGCAGGGTATTTGCTTGTCTCTCAGCTGTTTTCACATTGTTATCTGCTCTCATGGCTCTCTTCCCTTACAATCCATTGCTTTATCTTTTTTTCCTTTCCCTTTACCGAAACCAACAAAAAGATGATTTAAAACAGACAGTTGATTAGAATCAGAGCTGCTTACCTGGTGAGCACAATGAACTGGGGTTAAGTGTGGGGCCTCTTGGGGGATTTGCTTTTGATTTTCCTTTAATTCTCTAATAGTCTTGTGCAGTGAGAATTGGCCGTGCTAGGGTTTTACACCGAGAGAAGGTGTCGAAATAGCCCGTTTCTGAGGGCTGCTGGAGGGTGCTAGTGCCTGTTGTGCGGGTGCTGCGGTAGGTTCCTCAGAGGAAATTCATGGTGAGGAATGGGGGTTCGCACTCTTGTTTTATCTCGTATCTTAATATGCCTTTGCAGAAACCTGCACCCAAAACCACGAGTCTGAGGGGAGCAGCACAGGAAATAATAGCACCACTAACTTAGAATGCTATTGTAGAACTAAAAAGATGAACCAGATATTTTGTTGGCTTTAATGGTGGGTGAAGAAGATAGAACAAGGAGAAGGGATGGAGCGCATCAGCTTTGTGGGTGCTGTTGGCATTAGAGAACACCGTCCTTCGTCATGAACAACTGTAAGGTTAAAATACTGTGCAGTTCACTGGAATACCCTGTTGGAATGTCCCTGATTGCTTATCTGTCCCCAGATGGTTTTCCATGTGTTAAATTGCAAGGAAATAAGCTGGTCTGTTGAGGGTAAGTTATTTGGGTTGGTGATAAAACTAGTCACTGCACATCCAGAGAGTGTAAGGAAAGTTTCCTGTTGGTTGGTGGTCTTTACTGAATTTCATCACTTGCATTTTTTCCTTCTCTCTTTTTTATTAACTGGGATATATTAAAGTCTAGAGACATCTTTAATTTCTTCTCTGACCTGACAGAGGCAAGGATGAAACTTTAATTTAACAAAACAACAGGTACAATCCTAAGTCAGATCTGGCACCGAAGAAGGGGTTTGGTAACATGCTGAAGGTGTGGTGGCTCTGCTGCCAGAACTGCAAATGGGGTGGAAATCTACTATAGGCTGAGGTTTCTCTTGTTCTCACTTCATGTTTCAGCCTGGCTGGCTGCTAAAATGTAATTACACTGGGGCACGTAGTGGCTCTGCAGTGGAAGGGCAGCCCTCCTCCCTTCCTGAGGGGTGAGAGAGCGGGGAAGCGGCACCCTGCTTCCTGCTGTAAGAAGGTGCATCAGGGAGGAACCCAAGCTTCCTGGGCTGCCTTTCTAGGAATGGTGAGACTCCTGCTGCAAGAGTAAAATCGCTGCTGAAGAGACTGGATTTCTCACCTAGAGCACTTGCTTTGCTGGAAGAGGAGCATGCAGATGGAAACCCTGGTCAGCTGCGCGACACGTTTCTTACACAGGGTCAGTGTTTTCAATTCCCGCTGCCTGAGCGCTTCAGGGTCGCAGTTCTTTGTGGTCGACTCCAGTCATCATGGCTTGCTGGTAACGTTTTAGAAAGGTGCCTTTCTCCTTATGCATCAGATAGATAAATTAAACTAAGAGGCTCCTCCTTACACAATGCAAAAGGGCCAACTGCAATTCTAGAAAGCCAGGGAATGCAGGCAAGGGCAGAAATGTAAGTGAATCCATTGCCATTTAGCAACTAGCAAGACCGAGTATTCTCTTCTTTTTCCTCAGCTCCTTGGTTCAGTACGTGACTTTAGAGAAGCAGTGGTGTGATTCTGAAATCCAGGCATTGCCATACCCAAAAGTTGGTCGTTATAATTTTTGTTTTAAAACCCATTGATCAGTGAGACTGAGTTCATGGAGAAATTTTCTAACTTCCAGTTCAGAAAACCCGGTGTTTCAGCTTAGTTTTCAAGTGATGTAGCTGTTCTCTCATTTTTCGGCTCATCACGGGTCAGGAGCTCAAAGTTACTGAGGTTGAGTAGAACAACTGTTCATCACTCTGAGCTCTGCTTTGGTTTTGTGGGAATTGTCTGCTTCTGTAGCACCTTCGGTTTCATTACTTTTTTTTAAAGTTTGGTTTACTAACCTGCTCTTGGAACAGATACAGCCACCAAAGCACCGTTTTAATTAGCCTGTGGTCCATCCGGTGTGTGTGTGCTAACGTCTTGGCTGTACAATGTACTTCCAATGAAAGGGAACAGACTGCTATAGAGTCTTGTAACCTTGAGGTCAGTTTTGCGCTCAAAATTGCTTTTGATTATGGTGTTAGTTTGTGTCTCAAAAAAAAAAAAAAAGAAAAAAATCCAGCAAGTGCTAGTGGTCTTGACGTGGTGCTGCTGTGTTACACACTCAAGGGGATCACATCTAGGTTCTGACAGAATTAACGGCTTTATTTATAGATTCTTTCTGGATACATTGCTGTTCATTACTGGTTGGGAATATTCGGAGTTTTGCAATGAGACTGAGGGAAAATTGGCATACCGTTATGTCACTATGGACACGTCTGGAGTGGTTTCTACAGGAATGTAGCCTGGTTCATACCGTTACTGTCTGCATTTCATCTCTGTGCTATAGGATGGATAAGGCTGTGTGCCTGAACACTTAATAGCCTAGATCTGTAGTATCCTGAGGAATGTTCTTGTCTGATTAGTTCACCACATGTTCTCCAGAAAACCTCCTGACACTGGCAGTCTTTGAGAAACATGTTAGAACTGTGTAAGTGCTAGGTGTTTGCAAACTGCAGTTCAACTTCGCTGTCTGTAAGCAAGAAGTTGTTTTGGGTTCGATTCAGAAGCTATTGCGTGTGGTTTTCAAGTTTTCTAGACACGGTCATGCTAGGTGTCGGGATGGTTCATGGTACCTTTGAAATCAGCGAAGCAAAGCAGGAAGGTTTTTGGACATCCTGTAGCAATCAGAGCGCCGTAGATGAAGGTTGGGATGGACTGCATAGTGCGTGCTTTTAACTCGTGCGGCTTCATGCTCTGGCCAGTCAGTAATTACCAAAGGAAAAAATTGTTACCTTGAGGTGGGTGAAACACATCCCTGCTTCAATAGATTGTTGAAACTCTGCAGCAGTTAACTGCTTGGTTTTGTCTTGTATCACATACAGTCTCTACAAATAACTAGAGCTGAGTTGTCTGTGGGGTTTCACCCTACCTTCCATTGCAGAATATGGTTTAATATTACTTCTCTTCAAAATTATTCTTGGTGACCTGATTCCGTTTATCATCAGATCACTGTGACAGCTATTAGGACCCCTAAAGTGATGCCCCGTTGAGGGTATAAGGCCACGTGCCTGTTCTTTCTGCCACCCGGCTAAGGCCACCAAATGGTGTCAGTGGGGGAAATCTCCTGCTGGCTTCACTAGGTGAGGACTAGGACCTTCGGACTGGGGAGCAGCAGCATGGACAGCTGCGAAGTTAAACTTTATGGCATACTTGTAACAAATCAGAGGTTCAAAATCACTCCTTTGAAAGGCTTTGTTCTCTGTAAGCACTCTTCATAGCAAAACACAAGCAGGTGTTGACATGAGTGTGATTGTAAGGCTCATGATCAAAGTCAGATCAAACCTCCTCTTGCAGTTCGCAGAACACTTTTTCCCCACTGTATTCATGTTGTTCTTCTAAAGCTGCTTAATAGCATCTAGGCCAAGTAGCACACTGGTTTAAGAGGAGAAGAGCTGGAAGAGTGAAGATTAGGATATCACGGTGAAGATGCCCAAGGCCACTAAGCGCAGTGTAACTGGCAAGCATCGAGTTGTAGCAGGTGGAGGGTGGTCACAGACCTCTTACAAGCATCTCTCCCTCCCCCTAAGGACTTGCTGTCTCTGAAGAGCCCTAATTCAGTTCATTTCTGGAGAGCCAGGGAAGAGGGTGGGAGAAAGTAATAAATGGTCCCTTGACAACAGGAATCAGTAATACACGCCACACGACGACCTGCGCAGCCTATTTAACTGTAGCCAGTTTCCTCCTGAAGATTCATTTCGAAGAGGTTGTGAGAGCACTCCAACAGGAAACTGCAACTTCACCAAACAGTTTCGGTATCAGTGTGTTATCTGTGGTCATTCCCCTCTGCAGCTTGCGGCTAGCTTCTGGTTAGCAGAGAAAGACACTTTGAGCTGAGCTGGCATCAGTTCCCACCTACTTAATCAGTTAAGTTGTGAGCTGTGTGGTTAGCTCCAGTCCCCTGGTTGTCTTGTGGATTGCCAGTGACAGGAAGGTGGAGACGCACTGAGTGGTTCAGACAGGAATAGCTTGGTTATCTGATGGTCACCCCAGAGACTGATAAAGTTATGTGAGTTCTTTTCTGAGAAGATATCAAACAAGCATAAACTGTTGTCTCTAACCACCTGAAGAGTTGACAACGTCAAGGGAAATTTTGCTTATCTTAAAAGCCTCAGAACTGTTAACCCGCCTTCACCGCTGCAGACCGCAGCAGTGCCTTAGGCACGCGGTGCACGGAATGGAGCTACCAGACCGTCACGTGCAGAGCTGTAAACTCTTACTGAGGAGACGTTATAGCTCAGATCTTCCGAATCTTCACTTCAAATTCGGAGGTGAAACAACTTGAAACATATGAGAGGAACCAGTCTTTTCTGAGGGAGCGTGCTCCATATTTTTAGAAGACTCGGTGTCTTTGCAGCTGTCACGTTGTCAGGAGTTTGGGCATGCAAAGTGATGAGTCACTTCTCAGACCGTAGCCTGTTTGATGAGCCTGGGCTAATCTGAATCCAAAAGGATGGTGGCTGTGCCATGAGCTTGCAAAGGTTAAAACAGAGAAGGTCGTCATATCCTTGGGACCACATAGGGCACTTGGTTTGTTTACGTCATATATTTGCTGAGCAAACCTCAGGATTAGACAGATGAGCTTCAGGGAAAGACCTTGAGCAAATGAGGTTTTAAATTAGTACTTTCCAAGAGGCCTTGGGCAGGTTGCTCTGAGCCTCAGTCCCTGAGTTTTTCTAGCCTTAAAATGGGGTGGTGGTGCTCATTTCCTTTGCACATTGGGATGTACAGATGGAGTGTGTTTTACTGGGTATTTACTGAAATAGGTAGGGGAGGTCGGAACAGAAGGGCCACCTAATTTTTGTATCTTGTGCCTAGAGTATAAAGAACTTTGTGCTGCTTGTCCCACGTCTCTGTCTGACCATCCCTCTCCTCAAAGCAGGCCCCTCAGCTGTCCCCAGCCGCAGCTTGCGGCCCAGCTCCCCGCACTGCAGGTCCCGGCAGCGGCTCACGTCCTGTGTGCGGATGCTGCTGAGCGAGCAGGGGAAGGCAGTGCCTCTGGCTGGAGCAAGGGGCTGGGATGTCTTACACCCATGGGGGAGAGGCTCCCATCGGGGCCGTCACACCAGCACTGGGGGCTGTAGCCCCTTCCTCACTGCTGGCCTCGGAATGAAAGCAAAGACAGCCGTGGCAGCAGGGCTCCGGCAGCGCAGCCTCGCGCTGTACCTGCACGTCGTCAAAATTTCATACCAGATTTGCAGTCTGATGTGTGGTTTGTAGCTGTAACGCTCACTGTAATGAAAGCCTGCTTGTCTGTTGGTTCTGTTCGGATTTTGAAATAAAGCCTATGTGTTTGTAAGGGCATGTTGTCTGTACAGGAGGCATGCAAGATGCTTTTGTCTGCTTACGTTGCTTGGCTCAGCCTCTGTCAATGACAACCATAACAATTGGTGCATTTTTGACTCAAAGCTATTTCCCTTCCTGGTGCAGATTATGTCTGGTATGCATAACGTGTTAATTTAACAAAGCAGTTCTTTTGATACAGCTTTAATTTTTTAACAACAGCTCGGAGGCAGTGATGTACAGATTATATAGTGTCAGTTTCCCAATTAAAGTTTTACAGGAAAATACTCTGGTTTTGCTTTAAGCCTGTGTTGAATTCTTCCTTCTGGCACTTGTGCAAATGGAAACTGTGCTATTGCAAAGCATCCATTTGAAACCTTGAAATATTTATTGAGGCTGCATTGAATACTGAAGCAGGAATCTTCCTGTAGGCTTGTTGATGTCTGTCATACGCATATATTTCGTAATTAAATGTCTGGAAGCTTGTGTGTGTGCTTGTGTGGTTGGTTTCTTGTGTTTTATTTTTTTTGCAGGTTTTGTTGTTGTTGCGCTGTTTTGCCTGAGAAATGTATTTAACACATCCCTTTTAAAAGAATTCCTATGAAATCTGTCCAAGGCAGGACCACATCTTTGATGTGTATCCACGAAGCTCCTGCTAATTGTTGTGGATAACACTGAGGACGTGGCTAAACTGCTGCCCTTTCTCGAATATCAGACATTGTGAATGTCATTCCTGTGGCATAACGTGCCTTTTGGAGGATGTGGGATGGAGAGCACCTGAAGAGACTGGAAGAAAACATTTCATTCTTAAAACACTACCCACAAACTGAACAATTTCATAAGTATAATTTTTTTTCTTTCTCTCTCTTTCCTCTTCATCCCAGTGCTTTGTCGTGGGCAGTCTGCCATGCTTTTTCCCTGGCTGTCTTCAAAGCCAGGCTGGATGAGGCTTGGAGCAACCTGGTCTAGTGGAAGGTGTCCCTTGCCCATGGCAGGGGGATTGGAACTAGATGGTCTTTAAGGTCCCTTCCAACCCAAACCATTCTGGGATTCTGTAATATCTGGTTAGTAACTTTTCCTGTTTGTATCATTTGGAAGCAACAAGGACTGACCATATCCAAAACTGTCTGCTCGTCTGGGAAGCTTGTGACCCAGAGCATGCTCCAAGGGGTGGTGATTGTGTGGATGTGAGTGAAACTCAAAGGGCAAAGCAACGTAGCACTGGCACTAGACAATACTAGGAGTCATCACATCCAGTGACAACAGAACATGCCACCGTGGAGCTGCAGAACCAAACGCCTGAGAGCATGTCCCATGTGCCACAGTGTCCTGGTGACACTCTTAAGGCCACTGCTCAGTCCAACCAGAGGCATGTTGTGGCTCGGAAGAGTCTCATCATCTGGAAGCTGTGCAATGACTACAACTGGAGTATCAGATACCTAATTTAGATTAACCTGCAGCCTGACGTAGCATTAGTTATTGCCCAGATTTGCAAAGAAGTGTGGTAGTGTGACAATCTCAGCAGTTGCATCTGCATCTGGCCGTTGGTGGGGAAAGTACAGCTGCTTGTCCTGGACAGCGAGCAGGATCTCTGAACCTGTGGCGACCCAGCAGGCTGTGGCTGGGGCAGCAGCTTCTCTGCCTTAGAATGTGCTGAGAGTCTGAAATATTCTCTGCTGCCAAAGTGCCAAGAAAGCCACCTGGCCCACTTCGAAACCAAATGCTTCAGTCTCATGTGTTTATCACTTTCCTTGTTTTCTTTCTATTTCCAACCAATCTCTTTGGACTAGTCCTACTGCTAGATAATTATGACTTGCATATCTTCATCTTTTTCTCAAACTTGGCTGCATCATTTTTGGGCAGCTATTTAAGACTCTATTATTTTTTAAAACATATTGTGTCCATATTTGCATATTTGCATTTCAGAATAAACAAACAATGATGTTTCTCACAGTACATCATTCTTCAAATATTTTTCTTAGCAAGTAGAACTTTTTCAGGCAGGACAGAATCAGCTTCATTATATTCATCCTATTTATGGATCCTATTTAGAGCTTTGGAAGGGAAGGAATTAAAGGGCTGTTTCTACAAACGCCATATGTGGTGCCGTGTGAGAAGGTAGGGTAAGAATTGGTTAATGTTTCAAGGAAATTACAGTAGTTCCCTAGAAGAAAGGCCTTTCTTTCTTTCTTTCTTTCTTTCTTCTCAGTGTTTCTTATGAAATTCTCTGTGTTATTTCCTTCACCAGACACTGGAACAGAGCCTGAGGACCTAAGGAGAGCGCAGAAGGCCTGGGGAGCTGGGCTAGTTCTGCAGGATGAGGGGCACCATGTAGAAATCCATAGTAGATGCTAAGGCGAACACACAGATCTGTTATGTGGCTGCGGTATGATGGGCTCTTGATACATACGTGGAAAAAACCCCAGGCATTTGTGTGGGAAACAAAAGCCAAGGCATTCATTATCAAAACCAAAGGAAATTGATTCTGCAGCAGTGTTTTATTTCAATGACTTTATTTGTGTAATGGCCAATGATGATGTAAAGTCAGTCTCTTTATCTGAAGGTCGTTTGCACAAGCTGACAATTAGTGTCTGCATCCCGATGGGCTACAGCACGCTTGGTGCGGGGAGCACAAGTGTTGTGGGCAGTGTAGCCTGTCAGGCCCCGCTTCATCCACAAACTCCATCGGTTTTAAAGCATGCTGCGGGGAGGGAGGAGCAGCAAACCAACCCAGGGGTTTTGGAAAGTGTTTCTGTTGAGTTCCTCAGTTGAATGATGGCCACTGAGCTGTTGGGTTGGCAGGACTGCTATGATGGTTGCCTTTTGGAACTGCATGCTGAAATTCGAATAGTCTTGCAAATGTAAAGGAAATCAGTTCCTCAAAAGCTTCCAGTACTACCACAGCATTGAATGAGAAAACAGTGGAAGTTGGTTTAGGCAGTGTAGTTTAAATGAAGTGTACGTGTTCAAACACGCATGAAGCGCGATGCAAATGAACTTGAGATTAACCTGGTGTTTAGGAAGAGGGAGTTTGGTGTGTTTTTAACTGAAGCTACCCATCTTGTTGGCCCAAAGTGCCGTGACACACTGTGCATCAGCGACTTGCGCTTTAAAGTTTCTGTTCAGGTGGTTGGGTCAGCAATCAAAACAGGCTCACTGGGAAGATCAAAGAGGAGGGCAGGCTCCCAAAAGAGAAAAATTAGAAGGGCAGCTTGCAGTTTCACATTAATTTTCTTCATTGCTATACTGGACAGATGGGGAAAGTGAGTAGAAGGTGATTGCGTGAAAGGGTTGAGTAATGTTGAAAGTGCAGAAATAAAGGTGCTACGAGGGGGTTGCCTGCCGGCTCCTGGATGTGGGGCCAGTGGGATGGCTCATAATCTATGAGGTGTGCTAATGGTTCAGTGCCTGAACAGCCCATTGGGCACCTACTGGCTTTATCAAGAGTTCTCTGGGGACAAGGAAGGGGGCTTTGGAGTTGGTTTTGCTTTGTTTTACTTGAAGAGATTCAAAGAAAGATCCTCAACAGGACTGTTTCTGCTTCACCTCAAGGATGTTTTACACCTGGTGTGATCAAAACCTTATCTCTGATCTGTCTTTGCCTTGGGCAAACATCCTTGTGCATACTCTGTTCAGGTAGCTCTTTACCTCACTGGCCTTGGACAATGCGTGGGAGAACAGTAGGGTTTTGTTTTCATCTCTGTCCATGATAGCAGTAGGAAGTTGCAGGAATCCCAAGAAAGCCCAGTCTGTAGCGGGAGTGGGTCTTCAACAGCTAAGCAGGACCTCAGCATGGCTGCGGCTTGCGGCTTTGCTGAGCGTGGTGGTTTTCGCTCACCAGTACCTTCTCAAGTTGATTGATTGTGTCAGAATTTGCTTTAAAAGAAACGAATTCTTATCAGTGGTTGTGAAACCTAAGGCAAACATGTCATTGAAAATAAGCTCACAGTGGTTTGATCAAGATCTCATGAATTGAGGTTTTCAGACGTTTAAATGTGTTCAGCAGCTGTAAAGCTGGAAGCACAGGTAGGAAGGACTCGTAATTATGGTTGCATTGTGAGGAGCCACAGTCAGAACTTCATGGAGCGTTGCTGTTGGCATTTTCTGATTTCAGACTTGTAGTAATGTGGTTTTAATACTTTCTGGGTTTCAGTTTGGTCAAGGTCTGTTGCCCTTTTACCCCAAAATCCTTTGTAATGGTAGGTTTCTCTCATACCTCACTTAAGAGTCTTGCTGGTGGTTTTCAACCTCTTCCAATTTGCAAACACCCGAAGAGAAACGCTGCTGAAGTTGCAGAGCCCTGTATTTTGAATGTAAGGCCATCTTAACCACAGACTTGCTTTTCTTAGCTACCTTAGCTTGATGTGGTGAGCCCTGTCTCTGGCTCCTGCCTCTGAGCACTGCTGTAGCATGATTACAGACTGTAAAAAAAACATGTTTTACAGAAATTTTGTTTGATAAAAGTGTTTCTTCAGCATCAGTGCAGACTCTGTCTACCACAGGGGACTTTCTTCCTTCTGGCTGGACTTGGGGTTGGATTTGTTTGGATATTGTGGTGGTCTCTGACA
The DNA here is from genome assembly GCF_000690775.1 of Eurypyga helias. Lineage (NCBI taxonomy): Eukaryota > Metazoa > Chordata > Aves > Eurypygiformes > Eurypygidae > Eurypyga > Eurypyga helias. The sequence goes on from NW_010261119.1 coordinate 243,084, forward strand.
CCTATTTAAGTCTGTTGGAATGGTATTTTTGTGACACCACCGTGCCATGAGAGTTATAAACGATTCTGTTAGTCAAGTAGACTTTATAATTTGGTTGGAAAAATCGCTTTCCAGTGAAATGCAGCCTGAAACTGAACACGTTCATTAGCCACTGAAGTGGCCACTGTAGTACGTATTCCGGATTATTTTACCGTATGTACTTTTCTGGTTGCTTGCACAAACGTAATACAAAAGTTGCTTTTATATTAATCATTAAAGTTGCAGCCTTGAATGCTTATGATTTCGGCATCCTGAACGTTAACCAACAAAGGAAGCATGGTTTTGTGTTCAAAGGCAGGAGGAGGAGACAGCAGGTCTGTGCTGTATTCCCAGCACTCCTATAATCTTGCTCTGGGATCTGGGCATGCTGTTTGCTGTGCCTCGCTTAACTGGCGCGTGGGGCGGGGAGACCATCCGGGTGCGTTGACAGGGCCACTGCTGTGAAGGCTTTAATGGTCTGTGGGATCTGCTGGTGGAAAAAGGTAGCATTGTTCAGAGTGCAGGAGTCCGTGGGTTTAAGAAGTTGCCCCAGCAGTTCAAAAGGGCATTTCTTCCACTTCTCTCCAGGGCTGGCATCTGCCATGGACATCTTCGTCTTCACCATTATACTCCCCTGTTACATTTTTATGTTTTGCACACAGGCACTCAAGGAGATGGGGAATTTCGGAATCGGTACAAGCACAGGTGATGGTTTATCCTTGAATTCCGCCTGCTCCTCTTGGGTATCGCAGTGTCTAAGGTTACCTCTCCCCAAAAAGTTCCTGCAGAAGCCTGGCACGTTGTGTTACAGATGGCCCCTTATTAACTCTGAAATTCCCCAGTTTCTTTGCTTTTCCAGGTCTGAGTTAGACGGCTTGATGTTACTTCAGAGCCGTCCTTTTGATGGCTGGAAACGATAATAGCCTGTGTCATCTGCCCTTTAGATGGAAGGGTTATGCCTCGTCCTTTATTCCTCGGCTCTCCCTACAAAACCCGTCCCACAATGCACCCGAGCCGCTCGCAGGGGTTCCCGGGATCTGCCCTCTCACATGCACTGCAAATTAGTAACAGAAGCTAATGGCCCAGCATGCGGCCATCAAAGGGCTGACAATTCCAGCCTTTCCAAAGGGCCCTTTATGTCAAAGCCCCCCACGAGACCTGTCCGGCTGAAAAGACTATTTGTCTGTCCCTGTGTGCGGGCCTGCTGCAGCACCGCGCTCGCAGGTGTTCCCGGGATCTGCCCTCTCACATGCACTGCAAATTAGTAACAGAAGCTAATGGCCCAGCATGCGGCCATCAAAGGGCTGACAATTCCAGCCTTTCCAAAGGGCCCTTTATGTCAAAGCCCCCCACGAGACCTGTCCGGCTGAAAAGACTATTTGTCTGTCCCTGTGTGCGGGCCTGCTGCAGCACCGCGGCCGGCTGCTGGCCTCACGCTGCGCCCCTGACTGTTGCTGCTAGCAACAGATAAAAATCACTGTTAACCACAGCGGGGCCCACAGCACATCAATCATCTGGCCCAGATAAAGGCCTCGGGCCTTTGGCCCCATCCTTCGGTTGTTTCTAAATAATTTCCAGTGGCTGAGCATGCTATGGTGTAGGCTGGGTAATTCAGTCCAGAAAACTTCATTTCACTAAAAATGCTTTGATTTTTTTTTTCTTTTTTAAAGACTGTTTTTGTTCAAATAGATGTTTGTTTCGAAAGGGGGAATTTAACTGATGAAAGGGATGCCGTGAAAGTTCAGAGTGAGAATAATAAATAAAACTGTGTGGTTAAATCTAAAGTACAACCAAGTGGGCAGCAAAAAGAATCAGCATTTACCAGGAGTAAGAAAGCAACTTCGCACTTTAGAAGAAGCCTCTCTTGGCTTCAGCATCATTCAGCTTCCTGAATTTATATATATTTAAATAGAGATTCATCTTTATATATGGATAACATCATTTCCACCACACCTTTATTAAAGAGATTTATAGCCGGGTATCAAATCACACTTTTAATACAGCCTAGTTGATTTTTTGGTAGCAGCAAATCATATTTGTAACTCTGAATAACTAAACAAATTTGACAGTAGCAAATTTTCTCCTTGACACGGCTAATTCTTCATCCTGTCTTAATGTTCTGCTGTAAAGCCATAAGAAATTGTGATGCTTAGAGCCTGACAGTCATAGGTTTTGTTCTTGCCACTTAGCAATCCTTCAAAGAAGAAACCGTTGCAATTTAAATTGAGGGACATCACAGGCTCACATCACAGATAGCAGGGAAATGCTCTCTGTAGATAAGCCTTGTTTTGCAGCCTTGCTGGCTTGTGCTGTAAGGACAGGGAAGGTAGGATGTAGTGGAATACTGAACGTAAAATCGTTAGGTCGCAAATAAAATCTCTGTGGAAGCCCTAAAAATTAAATCTCAGTCAGCCTGCCTTCTGCACAAGCATCTTTGCATACTAATTGCATGGGCCTTTGTATTATTGTAGATACTAATTACCACTAGTTCTCAGTGGGAATTGGACACCTAATTCTCTAATGCTGAGAATTTAACCTCCCAGCTTACAAGCCTTGCATTTCAAGGCACCTCGGTCCTGGTATCTTCCAAGCGCAGACTTGATCCCACACATGTGCACTACTGCTGTTTAGGTGACAATCTTGCAAAATTTTGCAGCGTAGGCAACATTTCTGAGTCAGGTGTGATCATGGACTTCAACAGCAGCTGGAAAGGTTGGCTGAACAGCGACTCCTCTCTGAGTCTGCTGGAGTCGTAACACAGAAGCTGGTTTACTTTACCTTCGTATTGCACGTGTGATGGTTATGTTCAAGCTAAAAGGGACAAGTAAAAAGAGTTAAGTTCTCACCTGACTGGCATTAATGGGAGCTGAGCCTTTCAGCTGGACAGGACTTCATTCAGAGTGCCCTAACAAAGTGTTAAGCTTCTGAAATATGACTTGTTGCTTTGTGGAACCTGGTACGTATTTCATAATTCACTGGATGAATATGATATATATGAAGAATTTGAGAAGTTTTCTGTAGAAACAGGAGAGATGTTAGCCTGACAAAATGTACTTGTATAATATGTCCTTCAGTATCTTCTCTGAAAAATACAAATTTTAAGATTGATCCTGATGGCTTTTGAAATAGGTAATGGTAAAATATTTTTTAGTCAGCAAGGTCACTGTAAACGCTGGCATCAGATCTGGATGATGTGCTACTTCCCTGTTTCCCCTTCTGCCTTTTTTTTTTCTCCTAACTCCTATATAATGCTGCCTAAGAAATAATGCAGGGAATGACAGAGAAGGGTAGGCTTAAATAACCCTGAGGGTGCTTATCTTCCTTGGCATTAACTTCATATCCACATTCATTATATGAATGGGCCAAGGAAACTGTTTCTGTGACAAATTGGAGTGCAGGGTAGGTTGAACAGACTCAGTTCAATTTTAGGTAATGGTATACAATCATCTATATGGTGATGCACAATGCATGGTGTAGTCCCTCATTTAGAGAAGTTTGAATGCATAAAGCCCTATAAGAAACACTGTGATAACTCAGTTTCTTATTTTTAGGGAGAGTTGCAGTGCATACAATTAGCTCCTCCGTTCCCTCCCTTCCTTTAATAACACCAGTAGAGCTTCTCTCCATCTCGGATACTGCCTTGTCAGGGTTGAACTTTTAATGTAGCTCCAGTTGCAAGGAGAGAAGGGAGCACATGAGAGATCCTCAGGCAAGAGATCGACAGACACATTGACACAGCCATTATTATTCCATGGCAGACAGGATGGGTTACTCTTCCATCGCACGGTTGCGTTCATATTTCAGACAAAAGACAGTTTCAATTTGAATGGGAAGATGAGTGGAGTCAGTACTTTGCTGTAAGCTGCGTGATACTTGGGCAGAGCAGCCTCCAGAATCTTAACTAACCCGTCTGATCCTTGCTATACAGCATGGCTAGTATGTTGCTTGTGGAAAATGTAACAGCACTTGTTGATAAATGTTCTTCATGCTAATTGACCACCGTGTTTGCAGACAGATGCACGTGACCCAGAGCATCCCACGTGCTTCTGCAAATCCCTGATGGGCTAATTAACTTTTTCATCGGCATTTCCATACCAAAACCTGCTAAGCAGAGTTATGCAAAACAAGAGACAGAAAACATTGGGCTGCGAGCAGGAGGAAGTCCAGGTTGCATATAATTTGTGTGTTAAGAAACAGCCAGCACTGGGTATCTTCTTTCAGTGGGAAGACACAACATTTCCTCCTTAGTGGGTAGATGAGAGTACCATGAACTGTAAGGAATTATCAGGAAGTCAAGATGTTGTTTCCCCTACCAATTTCTAGGTTATGTCATTTTATGGAATTGAAGCTCTCAATTCTTCAGTAGTAATGGCACTTTTTAAATTTTATTTGCCCTGCGTAAGCCGATAGCAGTAGTTTTAACCTAGACCCTTGTTTGGGCCAAATCCAGCAGATGTTGATATTAGAAATAGTTCCTCTGAAGCTGAACGAATCACTCAGGTGAGCAAATGGAATAAACGCTCACCCGAACTCGGGAAGCTGTCATGCCTTGCTATCTAAAGGCATCCTCCAGTTGCTCATGGCAGGCCATGCAGGCTCTTCACTTCACAGGGTTTTGGATCACATCTGAGGTCTGCAACTGTAAACAGTCATGAGGTGTTGAACAAATGGCATTTCCTGTTCAAGTCTAAGCTAATATGTAAGACAAATGCTTTGATACACTGGAAAAAAACATGTTATCCTTGTGACTTAATAGGATGTCATTCCTTGTGATGGAAGAAATGTTCTTTTTGTAGAACTTAGAAGATATAAGAGTTGGGTTTCTATGCAAACTAGGCTGTGGCTTCTGAAGAGCATTGTGAGTTGTAAACTGCAGCTAATATGTGTTGATACAAGCTATTACTGACAGACCTGTTGTAGGTGTTGCTCAAACATGTGCTTTGACCCACCCCCCATGTGGATTCTATTTATTTTTCATATATGGTGTATTGTTGAAAGGGAGTCCTGAGCCAGTCCCCGTCAGTGATCCCTCTGAAAGCTGTTTCTAGACATCAGAAAAACCAGGAAGCATCATCCTGCTTTTTAAGGCTTGTCTGATAGGTACACTGTGGGAATTTGTAGTCACAGTGACTGCTGCTAGGCGGGGGGAGGTTTACTTTAATTTTTGTAATTAGACTGCTGGCAACATTTTCTTCCATTTGTGTTAGATTGATGCCTGACTTGACCTAAATGGTTCACAACTGTCGTAACTTTCCAGTGTTGCTGCCTTAGTTTAATGGTGTCCACTGGTTATTGTGCGCCGTGCGTTACCCCATCGATCGTCATCCTGCTCGGTGTTTCTTACCTCGCGAGAGGACGGGTGGACGTTGTTACCCCTGGCATCTCTCCAGCATGGCTGTGCTAACGCTGCAGCCTGTCTTGCCATTTCTCTGGACGCGGTGTTGATCCCACCACCTTGTGTGTTTAAATTGTTGCTCTGTTGCAGTGTGTTGAAGCCGCAAGATTGTTGCTTAAAGAACTCTTCTCATAAAACAGCTCATTAATATGTGTGCTATTCAGGGTTTGCCAAAAGTTTTGTGGTCTGTCTTGCCTCCTCCACTCTTCACTCCTTTGCCATCAAAATGTCTGCGGGGAAGTGTGGGCAAAATTGATTCCCCTGTGGCTGTTTCAAACTACACAGTTCGGGCTCATCCTTTGATCCCTCCTCATGACTTTATTTCATTATCCCTTAAGTATAAGGAGGAAAGTTAATGACATCATAAAAACTAGAACTCTATAAAAGATGTTTCTGCTGATTTACTGCCAATGTACTAGCAGCCTGTCATATAACTGCCCATTAAAGATGGTGAGTTGCTCTCCTGCCTGCAGCTTTCCTTATCACCAGCCCTTTTATTTATGACCAGATTATAGGGATTGGGTGTGCACAGTAAAACATAAAACTTATTTTTATCATGCATATAATTAACCCTTTAATTATGGAATTAAGTTACATCCATCCTCCTTTTTTATTTTTAAAAAAGGTATTATTAAATATTCCTGTTTATCTTCAAAGAGCTTAATGTGCTGCCGAGAGAATGCAGTTCATGGTTTCTGGTTATCTGTCGTTCCTTCTCTAAGCATCACCTAAACAGTCCTCATCAGATAAGAGGCCAAGAGAGATAATAGAAGCTTCCTCACTGAGATAAACAAAATAAAAATGTTCCTGTTCAAAGAAGTTGAATTTGGTCTGTGAAAACCCTGATCTTCTTGCTTGCCTACCTCTTAAACTTCCAGCTCTTCCTCCAGCCCCTTAGGGTACATAGTCAGCTTGGTAAGTAATTATTTGATACCACATTTCTCATCACGGAGTCCATCACCAGCCTCACTGTAACGGGTGATTTGTCTGGTCCTGCAACTTTAGGCCCTTGCTTTGTGCAGCGTGACGTGTGGACCTCTGTAGTGCCCTTCCCGTTGGACTCAGTGACTGCTGTTTTCAAAGAAAGCTTGTCATTTTGGCTACCAGTAATGATTTTGAATGCCAAACACCACCTCCCTCCCACCTACAATTGTAGATACCTCAAGATAAGCTTCATTTTTTGAAAGCAAAGCTGCTCTTAAAGTATCTCGACTTGTAGCCAGGGGTGGGGGAAAGGTTGGGTGTTCAAAGTGATTCATTGCTCCCAAGAACCTTGGCCAGTGAAGTTGCTTGTTTGAAGCTAATCTTGTTCCTCGTGCATCAGGCATCTTCTATTAATGCAATCATAATGATGTGTTTGCTAGAGAGTGGCATTCAATCCCAGTCTTGGGAATGAACTGTGATCAACTTTATACATTATTAAAAGCTGTTTGCCTTTTTGTCTTTTACCCAGTTAGTTGTTCTGATTTTGTTTTGCTGATCGTGAATTGTTGACAAAGAACAGGCATTCCTCAAGTGAAAAGCATGAAAAAAGCTTTCCCTTCATACCATCTCTATTACCCAGGCTTTATGTTAATACCTACATAGTTCTTGAGAATGTCTAAGAATAAATGTTCTTTAATAGCTGTTTTCCTGGGGTTTTCCTTGGCTGTAGTATGAATTTAGGATTTCCCTGTGAAATGCTGATAGGCTGTTCTAGGGAGACGATAGTGAGAGGGAAGCCGTGCCGGCAACATGATTGTCACTTGTCTCAACTGGGAAAATCTCTTGGATGTTTTCAATTGTTTTGGGGTAGTTTTCTTCCTCTCCTTCCAGGAAAGAGAGGGAAATGTGATGTATGATGGCATAAGCTTGTTTTTACTCGTGTGAGTGATGGAACAGGAGAAGTTCCAAATGAGGAAGTCATAAAGAAAAATAATAAAGGAAGGAAGCAATGAATTAAACTCCCAGTGCTTTGTTATATGGCTGTGATTTATAAAGAGGTATTTATTTATTTCTTACAGAAGGAATTCCATCTTGGCATAGAGTAAGACAAATAATAATGTTTAAAAATAAAGTATTACTGAGTCCATACTGGACCCTGGCAGTCTGTGATCAACTCATTCATTTTGTTTAAGATACAGTAGATGTCTCTACACTGACAATAGTACTGTTGCTGAAAGTCGAGGCAGTAGACGATGGTTTCCTTTTTGGTATATCCCCATCTTATGAGGAGTAAAGAATAGCAAGTACCACACTGTTCTGAGGAAAGGTATGGGGTATGACATACATTCTTGATTACAAAACTGTTTTAGTTGATGTGATGGCTTTAAATGTTGCGGTACAAGGCTATTGCCTGAGATGCAAACCTTGGGACTTGTGTGGCTCTGTAGTAGGTGGGCATTCAAATTGAACAGAGGCTTCCCAGGTCCCTGGATGTCTAAGTCTGAGATTCGGAACCCGTCGAACAGGCGAGGGAAGCCTTTTGCATGAACATGTCTTTACATACAGGTTTTAAGGGTGATGGTATCTCAGTCTGTTGGCTTAATGAGAAAAGACTTTCTAAATCAGAAAGGTTAGATACTCCACGTGTACATTGGACCAGGTATTCCAGGAGCTCCCCTCCCCCTTGTCTGGGCTTCCAGTGATCCTGTGCTCATTTAAAGCTTAATTAATTAATGAGTAATCAGTTCTCAGCTCTAGGGTATCAATTTGAAGGAAAAATTGATTTCCAAACCCAAATGTCTTAAACTATTTATATCCTGAAACTACTGTGCATGTCATAGTCCTATTTAGAAAAGTGTCCAATTCCACTCAAGGGCCTGCAGCCTGAGGAATAAATTAATTCTTACCCATCAGAGGATGAGTATTACAGAGAAGCTTTGAATAGCAGTGTGCTAGTGAGAAGGAAGCTTGGGATTCTCATACCTGAATCAAAATTGGCCAAGTATTCAAAATGCACATTTCATTGCTGCCAGACATTTACCTAGCATGCACACTAATAGGATGAGAGGGAAAAAAATTAGAGGTTCAACAATAATTCAAAGTTCTCTGTTTATAATGTGAGAAATCATCAATTAATTCCATACCTGGAATAAAACGTGCCCTAAGGCCTACCATCTGCCCACATTTAAACTTGAAGATAATAGATTTGGAAGAGAAGTTTGTAATTATTTGCTAGGTGGTTCTGATTAATTTACAAGGAAAATTGCTAATACCGATAGTGTGTTACCCTGGGGCCAGGTGGAAATCACAGCGTTGCAGAAAAGGATAACATGTAAATGATGGCTCTGCGTTATCTGTTAGGCCGATTGGACAGTCTGATTATTTTTCTTAAGCCACTAATGGATGCATATGAGATTAGTGTGCGCTTTGGACAACATGGCTATAATTCTCACCTAACAGGCTGTAGAAAATAGGAAGTAAATATACCCCCATGGCATTCTTAGAAATTAAAAATGCTGAAGGCTAAATTATGAAATTATAATAGATTTACCCCAGCATGACTGAGATCGGAAACTTGCCTTATAGCAGTGAAAAACACATTTATGGAGTGATCTGTACTAGAAGCCTTGGAAATGATCATATAGGGAATGCATGCGAGCAGTTTACTCTGGCAAGTACCCATGTGCTTTAAAGATGTGCTGAAAAAGTCATTGTAGAGTCTTGCATTAAATTCAAGTTGAAACAGACTTTACTGGACTATAGCCCAGTGGGTGTGGAAGGAGATAATTTATCTGGAACTCTAAAATATTTAGTTTTGGCTGCTATTTACTCGCTTTGGAGAACACTGTGGCCCTTCTGTTCGCCATTACAGTTACAGCTGCACAATTAAAGACTGACCTTTAAAAAGAGTGCAAATTCTGCGTTGCCAAGGTCCAGCTGGTAGAGCAGCAGGCGTGTGTGATGTACAGAGTCCTGCGATAACAGTAGAAAATGGTAAGGTGAGGCAGAAAGCCCCTGTCTACACGGCTGCTGGCTGGAGTCACCGATACCAGCTTTACTGCTTCTCAGTTCTCTTCTGCTCCTACATGGTTTACTGAGTGGTAGCAAAAGCTGGATGGAGAAGGATCCCTAAAGGATTATAGGTGGGTCTTTTAAATTTGGGTAAAACTGCCTCATCCATTTAAAACAACAACAGCCACCCAGTGTCTCCTTCCCTATGACAGCAATCGCCCGCGTGGATTTACCAAGATCGCATCTCCCTGCAACTCCTCATTCCTTGTTATCTGTGTCTCCTCCACCGCTCCTCTAAATAAAATTTCAACACAGCACTGCAGATGGAAAAAATGAAGAAACACTACCAGTAAAGTGTTCTGTGCTTGGGGGCAGGGGTTGCGCGCGGGAGTCTTGCTATTTCTCTTCTATGATCTTTGTGCTGGCTCAGACTTAAATGCCATAGGGATCATTAGCTGTAGATGTTACCCGTTGATGCCTAACGACTGTATCTCGGGTGTTGTTTCAGAGTCTGTAAATTTTCACTTCACGGAAAAAGCCATTGCATGTATGTATAACAGAAGGTTTGAGGCTTTATGCTGATCTCGAGTAAATAGGTCTGAGGTTCACCTTAATGTGAGAGCTGAACCATTCACTTTTCCTCTCTCTGTCTCTGAAAAGTGATGTGGTTCGATGCAGCCAGTGAGGCACCCAAATTCAGACTGCGGGATGGCTGGACATAGCTCATGGAAATGAAGTCGATTCCAGTCTTCTCGAAACCTCCCTTTAAATGCAGCAGGGAAACCTCTGCCCTGTGGCAGGGTGAAATCACAACTGCCAGATGAGCTGTGCTTTAGATTTTGCAATTCCTCTGTTAAAAACCTAACGGTTTTTGGTTTTGTTTACACAGAATGTTCTTGTATTCTGAAGTGCAACACCTTTGTGACCTGCTTTCAGTAAATAACAGCTCTTGTGCAGCAATTCTTGCCATATTCAAGAGAAATAATATTACCATGAGCATCATTTTTGCTGGATATAAAAATTATCATGTTTGAAGGAACACAGCACAAATTTAAGGCCTTGGCATTCATTCTCAAATTAGCGTCTTGTCCCATACCATCAACATCATGTGACATTCATATAAAATAATGAACACACCGAGCGTGTTTAGGTAAAATACAAACTGTTTCCTTCAGCAATGGAGCACCTTTCTAATATTTTATCGTAAGTGATAATTGAAATTCTCATGTTATCTTGGAGAGGTCAAGTGATTATTGGCTTCATATAAAATACAGGCCTTCGTACATCCCTGAGACAGCCTTGTGTAGGTGGGACCAAGCTGGGAAGCAGAGCACGTTGGATCCGTGTGCTCAGCAGCTGGTATGCATACCCTTGTGGCTGGCGACTCATACAGCATCTCCCTCCATTTCTGCAGACCAAATAAGTTATGAATCTTAGCCCTCTGACAGCCTGCTGCATTTTTAGAGGGAAGAAGTATCAGTCATAACAGAGGAAACAACAGATTGGAATAGGTTTTCCTTTTCTGTTTCCCCATCTTGTGTTTTCGCTCTCATTGTCGAGCCTTCCCTTACCTCATTCCTTCTGCTGTGAGCTCTCCTAGCTGCCACTCATCCTTAAATAGTCTTGATAACTTGCAATATCAGTTTTGTGCTGGTGGATTGTTGCCATATGCCAATGTAAGTTGTCAGTGAGCATCTGAAGCTGCCAGTCGATCCACTCATCCCCAGTCCTGCTGCTGTGTGAACCAGAAAGCCCACCCGGATACACCTGCCTTCCCCCAGGATGAGGATTTGCCCAGGCTGAGAGCACTCTTGGGATGTAGCTGGTGGGCAGGGACAACCGTGCTGGTGTCAGACCTTGCATTGATGCTGGCAGGGGTCTGGGTAGGAATTATCTCCATGGTCAAGTGCCTAACGTGGAGGAGAGCTGGTGGACTAGCGAGAGGAGAGGCCGTGGCAGCGTACAGAGGCCAGCTCCAGGCCACAGGGTTGTTCCCATGCTGCAGGTAGGTCCATCAGCTCTCCAGGCTCCTCCTTGCTCTGCTCTCCATCACAGCTGTGGTGCAAGGGATTTGCATCCGCCTGGCAAAATGCTCGGGAGAGGAGTGCTGTGAGAGGGCATGGCGGCCGTCTGCATAAACTTTGGCAGCGGGTTCGGTAATGATTTCCCTTGATTTAATTGTTCAGACAACTGTCTGTTTACCATCAGCATTTACAGAGCTTTTGTTGGAGCTAAACAGACATATGCTCTTTGTCACTGTCACGGTGTCAGGGAAGTTGCAGACACTTCATTTTCAATGCTTCCTTTTATTGTCCAAAAACTGTTCTGGAGAAACTGGAAAGGGCAACCTGCCAGTTGGATTGTCTTACCTGGATCTGCGTAGTTATGCTTTGCCCTTCATTTTCAGAGTGTTTTATCTGGGCGTAATGTAAATTTTTTTTTTTCCTCTGGTTACTTTTAATTAGTATCCTGTAACTGCTTCGAACTTGGGAGGACAGTGTTTTTTGATTTCTCTTTTATTGGGTAATTTTAATTATTCACACCGTTGACTTCATTAAGTTAAAACACTGTAATACTATGTGTGAAACGATCTCTGGAACAAGAGAAAAATTATTCCTAGTTTTTTGAAATCAAAATTACTAAAGTGCCACCAAAGCCAAGCATCCCAGCTGCGGGCAGATGGATGCTAGGTTACCTGTGCTCCACTGTGTCTTGATGGGTGACGCCCACAGTCTTCCCTCCTCCCCACTGACCTGGAGCATTAAATACAGACCGACAGTGCATTAGTTCCTGCTTCTGTTTGTACTTCTTGATTTCTGTTCCATGGCTATGAGACTAAAACAAGGTGTCAGTAGACACAAAGGAGACCTTGGAAGCTGTGCGGTGAGTTTGCTGTGTGGTTACTGATGTACATCATCACGTGGCATCCTGAAATGCTGGTCACTGAAAGATCTTTGCTTTAGCAAAACACTTTTAGTTCTCAAACTCCAACATCCTTGTCTTAACTGAAAGGTCATGTCTCAGTTATGTCTCACAGCATCAAAAATTAAACTCTTCTAACACACAGTATAGTGACCTCCCACTTATTGTTGTGAAATTCCCATTGTTGGCAATATTGCAAATGAAAACAGAAAAATATAGTATGGAGCATTGTTCCTGCAGCTTCAATGCTCTGTCAGTTAGATTTATTTAGACATTGCCTGTGGATTTGGTTATTTTTAAGTTCCTGTTGTTTTTAGCAATTAATTGTGGCAATGTGTAAGGATCACACTTGCATTAACTGTCGAGTCCTGTGTGGTTTAGGACTCCGTTGTCCCATTGGCTTCTGCTTAACTTCAGCCACTGGTCGTCCTGTCATGTTTCAAACTGGCTGCTAAAGTCATTAGCACCTTTTACTAATTTTTTGTATAAGTGCTTATCGATATAAAAGTACCAGCATCTACTTTTTTTGTGCCAGTGCAGATGAGGCACAGATGCAGTGTTAAAATTAGTGTCGTCCAGAAGCCAAATAACCTCTGGTCCACATCAAATCCAGTTCAGAAGCGACGGTCCAGAGCAGTTCAGACAGCCGTGCCAGGTGGATGTGCGCCGAGTGGACAGCTTTGTGTCTGCCGGGGCAAAGAGCTGAAGCTGTTTGCTAGTGGCAGACAGACCGTGGTGGTGGCGGGGCTCACCTGCTAACACACCCTGCACTTGCAGGTGTGAGAGCACTGGGTTACAGCCCCATCTGCCAGGGGAGCTGCCTGTCTCCCTCGGTCGTGCAGGGGTCCTCCCTGAGAGCCACATGTGCTGATTCAGAAATGGGCTCTTCATTTAACTGCAGCACTGTATCAGGAGATAACCGTCCTGTAGCAGAGCCATGCACTCTCACAGTTAGCTGTTGTTCTGGGTTTGCGTGGCAAGGTTTTGCTAGTGGAGGGGCTACAGGGGTGGCGCCTGTAAGAAGCTGTGCTGGCAGAGTCCCCCGTGTTTGATGGAGCCAACACCAGCTGGCTCCAAGACAGACCCGTCACTGGGCAAGGCCGAGCCCATCGGTGACAGTGGTAGTGCCTCTGGGAGAACGTGTTTGAGAAGGGAAAAACACTGAGAAGAAAAATGGCAGCAGAGAGTGAGATGTGAGAGAAAGAGCTCTGCAGACCCTCAGGTCAGTGGAGAAGGATGGGGAGGGCGTCCTCCAGGCACCGGAGCAGTGGTTCCCCAGCAGCCCATGGTGAGACTGGCTGTGCCCTGCAGCCATGGAGGGTGCATCCAAAGAAGCCTGTGCTGGAGTAGACTGCTCCTGAGGGATGGCACCCCACGGGGGGGATCAACACTGGAGCAGTTCATGAAGAACTGCAGCCCATGGGAAGGACTCATGTTGGAGAAGTTGGTGGAGGAGTGTCTCCCATGGGAGGGACCTCACGCTGGAGCAGTGGCAGAGTGGAGGAAGGAGCTGCAGAGACAACCTGTGGTGGACTGACCCCAACCCCTGTTCCCTGTCCCCCTGCACTGCTCGGGGGGAAGAAATAGAGAAATGGAGAGCAAAGCTGAGCCTGGGAGGAAGGGAGAGGTGGGGAGAAGGGGGTTTAAGATTTGGTTTTAGTTCACTTCTAGTCATTATTTGATTGGCAATAAATTGATGTTCCCCAAGTCAAGTCTGTTTTGCCTATGACAGTAACTGGTGGATGCTCTCTCCCTGTCCTTATCTCCACCCACGAGCCTTTTGCTGTATTCTATCTCCCCGGCCCAGCTGAGGAGGCAGTGATGGAGCAGCTTTGGTGGGCACCTGCCCTCCAGCCAGGGCCAGCCCAGCACAGTGATTTTTTTAAAAGTGATGGTGAGAGCTTCTCTCTTCAGTAGATGTTTTTTGCCTTTTGAAGTAAAATAAAACTGAGAGCTGCAAATTGCCCGTTAGTCATAGCACACATCTGGTCTGAAGAGCGGCTGGGTCCTGTGCCCTGAAATCCTTTATCAACCAGGACAAGAAAATTAGGCTTCCAAGCTAATTTGACGTTTGAAAATATATATAAACAGGCAAGTAAGTATGTCCAAATCAATCCTGGAAAAGTGTGTTTTGAACTACAGAACATTTCTATCCTTGCAGAATGACAGTTAAAACATTGCTGTTAAAGCAGTAAACGGAAATTTCAGTCGCTTGTCAAAACAAGCAGCACTTTCCTTCTACGGAACGTAAGATGCCGAACAATAGGCAGCACCTTTCAAAACGGCATCTTCATTATACAGTCAGGTTTCTAATGTAATCTTTTCATCCACGAATAGTGTATTATTCCTCCATAACACTTTATAATGAGTGGACATTAAATTAATGCTACGTGACAATGGAATTCCTGCAGTTATGTACTACCCCAAGACGAGTGCCAAAGGAATCGGGTACGATTAAAAGGAGGCAGTGGAAGTGGAAGGAGGGGGGTGGGGAGGGGTGGGGTACCAGTGTCTTATTGCAGATGCCTTAACTGAGCTGAGAATAACAGGACTGTTCAAGGGTTGCAGAGCTAAGAAAATCCACAAGCCCAAACCTGAACTCGAACCATAAATGTTAGGGCTTGTTTTCTGGCTCAGGTTGTTGGGAAAATTATTAATATTCCTTGTTACATTCTTGTAACTTTAATCATTAAAATACCTGTGTCTTAATTGGGAGTGGGATGCTCATGTGAATTTGGCTCCATGGATCAGAGCTGTAGGAAGCTGTAGCCAAGGGGAGAATTTGGTCCTGTGTGTGATGAGAGTGTCTCCCAGCCATCCCTGTCAACCTGCCTGTCATTTTGCTCCCAGACTCTGGAGCTGGTTGGCTCCTTTTCCAAGGTCATCTGGGCACAGTTGACAGGTGACTTCAGTGTCCACTCCAGCCTGATAGCACTGGGCCGTGTTCCGCAGCATTTGCTTCCCACGTTATCCCAGCGTGCTCCATCCCACCCAGCAGTCGCACCCAGGGCCCAGCGTGGGCAGTGCACAGCCTTAGCTGTGTGTTACAGAAAGGCCACCTTGGTAGGCTGCGACGCAGTTCTCTGATTTTCATGCACTTTGAACCAAAAAGGACAGGAGAAAATCATAGTTGTCTGAGGTCCGTAGGGAGATGGCATCAATTCCTTAGGAGATTTGTGATGGGGCTATGCCACGTGCAGTGGCAAGAGATCGGCATTTCTCCCCTTCCTCCTATCCCGGGTACTGAGCTGTAGTATCCTGATGAAATGTATTTTTAAGAGGAAATAAGAGCCAGGCACGAGGAAGAAAGAGGAGCAGCATTCGCTCTTGTCCTTACATGGAGTCCCTTGGGCTTTATGGCTGGAGAGCACAGGAGGAAAAACTTGTGTTCGTCTCTTCCATACAAAGCTGAATTACAAGTAATGGAGAGCCCTGTCTCTCCATTCCCATTGCCCATCCTATTGTGCTGCCTCTGAAAGTACTAATTCTAATCCAAGGGAGGACTCAAGAGCAGCCTAGCCATGACAGAAATAATAGATGCCTTTCTCCTGAGTGTTATTAACAGTCAGTGGCAGTCAGTAGACGTTTTTCTTGTACGTACAAAGCAGTAGCACATAGTTAGCAGAGCAAGCATGCTGTATCATCATCCCTGCAGAGAACAGAAGTAGCAGATAGTTTCCTTCCTTCATGGCAAGCAGCCTTTAAATGAAATCTTCTCTCTGAAGACGTAGCAGAGGCCAGATGGGAGAGGAAACCTAACCTGGAGTGTAAAAGCGGCATCCTGCTGCTGACTGCTTGGAAGACAACAAACAGTCAGAGGCAGCCTGTGACCAGCTCGGTCGGTGGTAGGTGCTGATGAATAATTGGGCAAAAGGCAGCAAGTGCTGCTGTTTCCTGTCACCAAGATGTATTTTAATCTGAAGCAGGAGCCATTTTCTTGTTGGTGCAGGAAGAGCTGTGTGTTCCAGCGAGCATCCTTTTCTCTCCTGGGGCTGCAGTGACACTGGCCCTAGGGGAAGCTGCAAGGCTCATCCTTTCCACTACAGAAAGCAAGAGTTGAATAATTGAATCCAGGGAACTCTAGCCCTGTTTGTCTAAAGAGATGGTGGTATCTGTTCCCAGGTCTGATTTATCCCCAAGTCTTACAAGAAGAAACTGGTATCGTATTGTGTAGCCTGAGTGCAAGCTGTGGGAGTAGGTGTATAATTGATACCCTGTTTTGCTGAGCTGTGACCTTTCAGGAAGAGTCCTGGCATTTGTGCAGTGCTTGATAATAGTTCTCAAACTCAATCCCAAAATCTCACCTTGGTTTGGAGTAATTGTAAAAATTAGTTTCTTTAAAAATAAACAAACAAAGCTCATCCTTGTTAGCAAGTGCTACCTGAGGCTGTCAAACAGCCACACTGACAGAATGTTCTGTTTCCACAAAGCTGTCTGTATTCAGGAGGGTATAATGTGCAATTCACAGGCTTGGCTGCTGCTTTCCACCTTTTCCTAAAAGAGCTTCAGTCTCCTCGTGAGCAGATGTTACTAAATCAGTCTACCTCGAGCCCTTTGTAAACTCTTTTCAGGGAACTAATCCTTCTCCTGTTTGACATTTTGAAATGTATTTTTTAAAACACTCACATTCAGCCAAGAAATACTACAAATAATTTAAGTAGGATGGAGTTCTTCTTGGTGCCTTAAAGTTAACAGTGCCTGCCAATGGTGTACTCGTGGCAGATAAATATCAAGAATAGGGTGGTGTGAAAGAATATCTCAGAAAAGGAAATAGAGATAGACACAGATACAAGGATAAGTAGGTACATCATGAGCTAATTATTCTCAGGGCATTATCAGAGATGATTTGCACATACGTCATGTACAGGGTTACCTTCCTGTGAACCAGAAAATACAGGTTAGTAGCAGACGTATCTGATAAGTCTTGATGCTCTGTTGGGCTGATCGATAACATCAAGACCTATCTTCTTTTTCTCTAGGTTAAAATAAGAATGTCCAGCAGTTTGGCAGGCCCCCGAGCTGGTGCGAGAGCCGGGGCAGGGCCAGCCTCTGTGGGGACCATCACACACTTTCCCCGACAAGTTTGCCTAACTTCTGTAGCGGAGTGCCACTGGACAAATAGAAACAGCAGGAAACATAACAAACATTAGTTGAAAGGGTTTGGATCAGCAGGTTTTTTGGTTTTAACTGCATGGCAATAAACGCAACATATTGTGAAGGAAAAACTAGCAGTATTTATTACATACCTGCTAGCAGCTATTTGCTGTATAATCTCATGAAAGGACAGTATCCTTCTGTTCAGGGGTGCAAGAAAAGAAAAGATCCTTCATCCCAATGTTTTCCTTAGGAAGTACCTTTGCCTTTCATGCTAAACTATAATATTTTTGTTTCATGGTGAAGTCTGAGCTATGTGCATGGAATTTTCCAAGCCTTTCTCCCTCCCTGCATGGCTCAGCCTTGAGCCTGGGTTGGCGTTAGGGCTGCATGCGGAGCAAAGCCCGGGGTGGCCTCAGAGACGTGTGCTTGGCCTGCCCCTTCTCTGCCCACAGTCCACATTGCCATCAGAGGAGATGGTGCCTTTCAGAGCTGGCACTGTCTTTTCCATCAAAAGGCGGTGCTTCTCATGCTGATAGATTATTTTCTTTCCCTGTACCCACTTATTTTCTGACATTTCCACGTCCTGGCTTCCATCTTTCCAACCAAGCCTTTCTAGAAGGGTGCTTTTATAACTTATCATGCTTAGTTGATGATGGATGGGTTCAGTTTCTGGCTGTTAAGTGAAATCCTTTAATTGTGGACAAGTCAATTAACTTTTCTGGTCTAGAACCACAAGTCACCGAGCTGATAAATCCCCATTGGTTATACTTATCGTCCACATATAAAATGGGTTACAGGTGACAGGGGGACAAATTCTTTTTAGGTGCTAAAGACTTTGAGGAAGAGCACTGTGGAAGAGTAGAGATAGGTGAGGTACGGAATAGGCTGGGACTGGGAGTCTGGGGTGAGTGTTGTGTTTCTAGCTCTGTTGCTGCTTTGCTAAGATGACTTGGTGGGCAAATTTTTTAAAACTGAGATTGTGAGCTTTATGAAGCGAGGTCTTTGAATTAGACTGAGTGATGAACTTGATATCAGTTGCCAGTATCATTAATTCTGACATGATACAGGACATTGTACCTATATAGCTCCTGATTTGTTGCACAAACTGCATTACTACACAGCAATTCTGCTTCAGGTTTGCTAATTCTCCTTCCACCCCTATCAGGAAATACAGGAAGGTAAACGAAGAGCACAGTTTCGTCGCCATTGCCTTATCCTGGGCTGTGCTCTCTGGTCTGTGACTTGGGAAGTGAAGGTCAGGATGGTTTGCTGCCTCTCTCCGTCTTTTTTGCTTGTATATTTATGCTTTCTTCCTCCAATTCTGCTTGAATTTCAAAAACCAATGGGCCAGACCTTTAGCTGGAGTAAATTGTCATAGCTCCGTTGATTTCAACTGAGTATGTCAGCTTTCACTGCTGAAAAATCTGTCCCGTAAGCTGAAATGATTAACTTACAAAAACATTTGATTATCATATTTGTAGTTTTATATTGTTTTAATGTACTGTGACAAAGTCTTTAGAAGGGTGATAGCTCATGTTTGAATTATCTTTTTGTCCTTTTTTATTTTATTACTTTTTGTTCTCTTAAGGAGAGAGATCTCTTTCTCAGTGTTCAGAATATTTGTTCCGTAGTGATGATGCTTTGCAAATGCTGCTGCTCCATGGGAGCCGAACAGGACCTTTTCCTTTATAATTATCACTTTAAACTGCACCCATGAATGACTGGGTGATGATTTGTACTGCACCTGTGAATTATCTGCAAGTAATGCCCAATAGTGTGGGAGTGAGTATGAGTTTTGGGGTTTCGTACGGTAGACCAGGTCAGCAGCTGGGATAAATGGACTATATTGTCTTTATTTCACACCAGTTAAGAATCTGGAGCAGCCTATAGAAATGATTGTGGAAAGATTTTGACGTAACATAATCCTGCCTCCACGTCGAAGGCAGTTGGGCTGATTTGATGAAGATTATTACAAAGCACTGAGTAATGGTAGCGAGCGTGCTGTGGAAGGGAGCTGCGTCTCCTGCCGTACTGTGCCATGTGCAGCTCCAGCCATTTCCCCCCAGAGATGAGTTTGAGTCAGGAATGACAAAGAAAAATTCGGTAATTCTGTGCTTGGATTTCTTGTACACAAGGGAGGAAAAAAAGGTAGTTTTGCCTGTGCTCAGTACTTGGAGGAAGTAATTTTTCAGGTTTTACACAATACCTTTCCCCATGCCGAGTGACACAGGGCATTCGTCATTTGCCGTTTGACCTGGGTTTTATAGAACATACTTAAATGCAGTTTAATTTCATCAAGATTTATTCACAGTAAATTTCCAATTATTACTCATGTCTTAATGGCTTCATCCAGAAAGCTTGAAGCTTTTCCCCAGCATATCATCAGATGTTCTTTAGCACTATAAAATTAGTTAGAAAGTAATTTTCTTAATTTGGTTTCTTGCAACCAAATAAATGAAAATCCATCTCCAGCTGAAGCTGCGGGATTTAGGGTTTTCCTTTATTAAAGAGAAATGATAATCTATAAAGCAGTGATGTGGCTAGGGACGAATATTAACTACTAAAAGGTTTATCTGCCATAATATCTTAGAGATGTTTCGGCAACCAATAATTCCCCACTGACTTTTTCTTTTTCCATATATTTTACTTGCAGCAGTAAATAGGACAGCTCTTATGTATCCTAAGGAAAAAATGGAAGATTTGGTTAAACACCATCTCTTCTGCATGACTTGTGATGTGCAGGAATAAAAACAGCAAGGACCCTGATTTCATATAAGTTTGATGCCAGTTCAGGGAAGCATTTAAACATTTGCTTAAGTACATTCTTGTTCAATAAAGCACTTAAAATATGCTTAGCTCCGGGCACTTTCTTTAAGTCCTGTTAATTTTAATGAAATTTAGGCATGTGCCTAACTTTAAATAGATGCTTAACAGCTTGGCTGAGTGCAGTGCTACATTTTAGATATGTGATAGTGGTGGTGTTCTTTTTCGGTGAGAAGAGAAACAGTAATTCCCCATGGATATGATTACTAAAAGACAATGAGACGTGCCATGATTGACTGCAGACAGAGGGAGCAAAATGACATACCGCAGGTGCTGCTGGCAGAAGCAGCAGTGAAATTAGACTCCACCTTTCAAACTGCTTATGAAGATTGCTTACCGTTTCCATCCTAAGGCAGATAAAATTGTGATAGGTAGCTATGATACTAAACATACACCAAACATAGATCTGTGCTGTGGATGTTTTATCTAAAAATCAGACAGGGGTCCATCCTTTGATGGCTGGTGCAAGCCAAGACTTCGGGAAGCTGTGACAGTAAGCAGTCTAAGCTTCTGGACAAGAAACTAGACAAACTCCTAGGGATCCTCCTTATTTTAGACATGTGGCTTCTGTTTTTACTGGAGCATACTCACTGGTCACTATGATTACTACAGGACAATTATATGAGCTCGTTGTAGCTTGACCCCAGATCTGAAATCCCAAGCTCCTCCAAAGCTATGGGTGTCTTCAGTCCTGTCAGCAAGGCTCAATTTTGAACTCTCGGGCTCTCTCCCACTGTCAGTATTCACAGTGTGAATCCTGTTCCTGTGGCATAAGGTCCTGCCACTTTGCTCCATCATCAAATTTTCCATGTTTTGTTGATTGACAACATTGTGTAAGCTGACCTCAAGCCATTTCGGTTAGCACAGATGATAATTGGGTCACCCAGCAGCCAACGTTAACCATGCCAGCTCCTCATCTTCTGCAAAGAAATACATAAAATGTGATAATGAGTAAATGAAGTGTGAAGGCTTTGCTTCCTCTGATTTATGTGCAGAAGTGTTTCTAATTTTCCTGATGTTATCTCCCTTTACAGGATATAATTACCTGATTTACTTGATTGCCTTCTGGGAATGTTTTTTATAAATTGACTTAAAGTTGTTTATACTGTTGCAAACTGATAATTTCATAAAGTGCCTGCTAATCTGCTTGAGTTGTTTGTTGTATTTTATTTTGTATTTTTCCTCTCTGCCCTTCATTGCTTCCATTTGTAGTTATTATGGGAAGTTGATATCATGCTTTGGACTAAGCTGAAATAGCTTGTCAAGACTTTTCAGGTCATTGTCTCACCATGTTATTAAGAACAGACTCACTTCACTTTACCAAACAAATCCAGGGCTTTAACTTTTAATATACATAACAGCATCTCAGGAGGTCTTAAGAGAAGGTCTCCACGGGAAATGCAGTGCATAAGATCCCTTGTATTGTTAACTTAGTTATATTCAGACCTGTGTTGGTGAGTTCTCTGGCTTCACCTGGCTTCAGTTCCTAAAATCTGAAAGCTGGGACCGAGCAAGAAAACATGTTTCCACTGTCCTTGAAGGCACTGAGGAACAGAACTTGAGGAGCAACGCTTGGGTTTCCTTGAAGTTCATGACTAGACTATAATCTTGGGCTTTTTTATTTTCAGTCATTATGTGGACACAGGGTAGTGGTATATCCTTTGAAACACATAAAAGCCATATTTGGGAACAAACAAGCAAGCATGCTGAAAAGCATCATGTATTGGGTTTGTATTTTACATCTCTAAATGGCTTGTAGATGTGATCCTTGTGGATGCCTCAAAGGTCTTTGTATTTTCAGAGAGGAAGGCAATTTCTGGAAATACTTTGTGTACTTCTGCTGCGTTTCTCCTCGGTGGTAGCTGTGCCTCCCTGGTGCCACGGCAAGCTGGTCGTTTGGCTCGGTGTTGCATCGCATCCTGGCTGGCATCTGTTCTGGGTGGCTTCACCTCCTCACCTCTCACGCTAAACATTTTCATATTTCATCCCGTTCTGCACGGTGCCCGTTACCCTGGCATGAACGCACCCGCACTAAGGAGGTGCCAGGAATAGAGATGCTTCCAGCCATCTCGGGGCCAAGCTTATGTGAAGAACCCCATGGTGAATGGGTAAATGGACACACCACAGATCAAAAGTTGTTGATTGTGGTGGTGTTTCAGTAGCTTTTAGTGCTTTTATTTTGGGTTTTGTTTCAGTAGCTTTCAGTGCTTTTATTTTGGGTTTGAGACCTCGGATGTGTTACGGTTAGGGAAGAGCTAACAACTGCTTGGTGTTGTTAAAGAGGGGGATAATTATAATTTTATTTAATAGCTCTTCTAACATGCTGCTCTATCTTATTACCATAAACTGAGCACTAAGCGAAGTGAAGAAGCCTCTTCCTTATTCCACTCGCTGTGTTTATTGTTATTGTGCACATACCCCCCTGCCAGAGATGCCTTTCGGTTGATAGCTCGCATTTGTTCAATGGTACTTTACCTCCAGCACTCCCAAAATGGCATCTGTTGCCCGGAGGCCACATGCTCCTCCCGTACAGGCAATTGTGCGATCTGTAAATAGCTATTAGACTGGCATGGCCTAAATTAACTGCAAATTGACAACTCAATTGTAAAACAAAAAATGACCTAGTAATTAACAGGATATTTCCATAAAGGCATAATTACCATTTAGCAAGGCGCTATTTGTACTTCCCTTCGTTCTAATAAACCCTTACTTTTTTTTTTCCCCACTCTTCTGCCACAGAAAATATTATCATTCCAGTCGGTATCAATTTTTCAAGCCGACTTTAGAAAAACAAATGAGGATGAGTGAGTAGTCGGTCTCTGTCCTCCCCTTCCCTCTCCTGTAGGGAAGAGACAAGTTTGTTTGTACTGAACAACCTTTCCGTGGCAGGGGTTTGGTTTCTTTGTTTTAACTTGGCAATAGCATCTTAACTCTTCTCCTCAAAGTTAAAAGGCCTTCTTCCTTTGTCACTTACATTCAGTGGTGTGTTTGGCTCTCCGGCAGCTCTTCCCCACCCCCTCGTCCCTTCTCCTCCTCCAGCCCAGGGAAATAATGGCACTGATGAGCTCTTATCTGTTTGTCACACTCCTGCCAGTAAAGGAGACAAATTGATTTATGTATGTGGCATCCTACTCCTGATAGTGCCATAATTTACCACTAAATATTGCTTTGACACAATAGTTTTGTAACAAATACATAATGCATATTGCTCTACTTTCCCTCCACCTCAATCGGTTTTTGAATTAATGGAGTGAGACTCCCTCAATTCAGAGGAATCTCATGTCCAACGCCTGCGTGGAGCCTCGCAGAATACCAATCTGCCGCCTCTCCTCTTTCTCTGCTTAGTGTCACCTTGAAATGAAGCTGGCTCCCCCATTAGGTTTCTTTCCCCTTCCTTGCACTGTCAAATGAGGCGGTTCTTCACTCCCTCACAAGGAGCGATGCTTTACTCAAAAAGGCCTGACTTGATTTATTAGATAAAGAAATAAATTGTGTAAAAGGCTGGAAGGCTTTGCATGTCCTTGCACGGCGCTCAAGTGTTACATGGGAGCTTGCAATCGCTGGTTTCATTAAACTGGAGCAACACACTTGGAAATGCAAAATCCTTGTTGAATAGAAAGGACGGGCTCTTTCTGCCTGCCTTGATTGATGTACTGTTTCTGCCTCCCGTCCTCACTGCCACAGAAGAACACGGAGGGGATTCTGCCTCCCCTGTAATTATTCGGGCAAGTGAACAGTTCAGCGCTGCCTAGTATTTTTTTTAACAATACCATCCATAATGATGATATCACTAAAATCATTCCTCGTGTTTTCTCCTCACTTGGTTTAAGAACAAAGCGAATGAAGCAAAGGTGAAATCGGGCAGTGGGGTGTTAGAGCCTTCAGAACGCATGGCATGAAACGCAGGCTTATACTGGAAATGGGACAAACTGGGCCTGGCTGACAAGCAGGAGGGGTATGACGACTTCATCTCCTCTCCTTTCTTTTTACTCCTTTGGCTGGTGTACATCAGACTTAGGTGCAGTTTTCCTCAGCTAACATTATGGGTACTTTAAATTTAAAAAAAAGAGAGAGAGAGGGAGAGATTCCTTTTTCTGTATTAATCTGTAAATATTTTGAAGTGCAAGGGAGACTGCCCCCATGATACGTGAAATTATTCTGCATCTGTGTGATGAGCAGTCTGCCGAGGCTAATAGAAATCATGTAGCTTTGCCCTCCAGAGCTGTAAGTTGCCATGATTCCCAAAGCCTGCAGACACAATGAAAACCCTGGCATTTTTATGTTTGCCTGTTTTCTGTGTTGCCCCTTCTGTCTTTTTTACATGCCATTTCTTCTTTACGAGCCAGGGGGTAGACAGCCTTGAGGTGTGGAGGAGAAGCGTGAGGAGCAGCTGCTTACCGGTTCCATTGGTAAGACAGGGCAAGCCTGGCAGGGGCTGAAATGTCACATATAAAATCAAGCATTTTGTGCTGGTTCCCGAATTCAGGTGCCTACCCCACCTCTCCCATCCCTTCTTGCAGTTCAAAGCAGCCATGTACCTGCTTTGTGGCAATTACCATACACTTGATTGCTGCTAATAATGGATGTTTGCTGCCTGCAGGTCTCGTATTAATTTTCAGTCAAGCTACACCATTGAGAGAGGAACTTCTGAAATGATTGTGGGTTGTAAACTTGATCTGGCAAATTACTACATATTCCTAGCACAGTTTCAGTTGTCAGAGATACTCCTCAGCCTGTATGCTTCCAAACAGTCCTGTCAATTATGTTTCCTTTGACGTTTGAGTGGAGCTACTGTCAGCTTGCTTTGCAGAGGTTTCTCTTTGCTTTTGCAACTTGTGTAACCAAGTACGAGAATCCCAGGGGAGTCTGAATCCCAAAAGGTCATAAATGAGAAGTTCGCTTTTGTATGATATTTTATTTTCTAGCTGTGAGAGAGGTTATTTACAGGCAGGTCAGATTTGAATTTCAAATGGTGGTGGAAAATAAAGATGGAACAGACAGTTTGTCCAGGTTCGTCCCCTTGCAGGTAGTCAGACTGTGCCCTGCCGAGCGCATGCAGCCTGGTTTCTGATGACCCAAGCAGCAGCCACTCCGCGTGTCCCTGGGAAAGCTGCTGAACACTTGCAGTCACTCTAAATTGTCTTTTATGTAATGAACCTCCTTACTTTTCCATTACACAGAAGCCAAAATAACAGCCTTATTCCCCCTGTTTAGGTTATATTATTCAGTATATTGATGTAGTTTTAATGACAACATACCGCCACTCCAGCGTTGCATTCTTGTGTGGGTATTGCTGCCGAGGCCGCCTTGTTCAATCCATTCTGCCATAAGTCATATGAGCAGATTGCTTCAGTTCTCTAATTATTTTTGCTGTTTGATTCTCTCCACTTGAGTAACACCGTTGTAATTCAGGAAGGTCTGTGGCTGACCGTGGTCTTCAGCAGTGTCAAAGCTGTTAGACACAGAATGATGTATTCTCCTTTTTTCTGTCATGTAGTGCCTGGTCATACGTCACAGTGATACATCATTACTGTAAGTTTTTTAAATCAGTGTATTGAACTGAAAATATATGACCCGAGCAGCTAGTTGTAACTAAGACTGATGTTAATGCTTGTGATTTGGAAACAGAAGACAGCAATATTGCAGCATTACATGTATGTGTCAGACAAGTTATTTGTTCTGGATGAGCGAAGCAGCAGAATTTTGCAAGGCTGCTGGAGGTGTATGCTGTGAGCGTGTGGTACTGAGCGCAAACCCTTTGATGTTTTAACCAGCCTTTCCTCCTGGCCATTTCATGGGTTTATATTGTCTTTTCTCTTTTGAGGGAAGGTCTATTGCAGTGTCTTTGGTTTCTACTGTATTATTACTTGATCCCAGGAATTGTCCTGTTGTCATATGCTCTTGCATTTTGGGCAGGATGCTGTTAGATGTGATTTCTTCAGCAAACTCAGGCTGATAATCTGTCATTACGTACGGCCAAGAAAATGTGTTGCCAGAACCCAATAGCATATACAGATGTGGGATATTAATATTTCTTTCAACTTCCTCATCTGTGAAATGCAGAAGGCAGTGGTGATGAGGATTTCATGCAGTATTTAACAAAGAAAATACTGACAGGTACTGGATTGCTGCAGTTTTCTTAAATCTCTTTTCCCCTTGAAAATCATAGCATCAATTTACTATAAACATTGCCTAAGTAACCAACACTGAGCAAACTCCTTCCATTCCTCTCTTGTCTGAGAAATCCTTTCTTAAATTGCTCACTGAAATTATAGCATTTAGGGAGAGGGAAATAGCTCACAGTCATCAACATTATCTCTTCAATCTTAAGAATACCAGTGTCTTATCACTCAGGCAGTTGTTGAGCAATTCATTTCTCTGCCTCTGTGCAAGAGGAAACAAAACAGCTGGGTGCCTATGAGAAACATTCATTAGAATGCCAGAGTAATTAAGAGGTTCTCTTAAATGATAACTTTGCTGAGCTTTCAGATGTTCCTAAAGTAGGATGCCTGCTAAGGTTGCAATGTACAGGCTATGTTGTTATCAGAGTCGGTTAATTACTGTCCTAAAAATCATTAAAGTTTAAAAGAGGAGCAGTGCTGGTTGCTACTAGGTTTGTGTGTGTTTAGAAGAACATCATGGAAGAGAGCAACGAGCGTTTCATACATTTGGGAGGTTTGACAGAATCTACACTGCTCACAAAAAAAGAGATAAACCTCTTGCTTCAAACGCTTTATTGGTCTGTATCTCCTCCTCCAGTTCAGTTTCATCTCCAGGAACTACAATCAAGATTTGGTTTTACCACAAGGAAGGAGGCAAAGTTGAAAACTGTTGTTTATTAAGCGAGTGGTTCTAACTCGCAGGATTATTGCATGTGACTGCAGGTAATCCCCAGTAAAGCTTTTAGTTGAGCTTGTCAACTAGATCCTTAGTTGTCCCCAGAAGAGTAATATGGCTGACATTTACCTTTCTCTTTAGCGTTAAGGATACCTGCACATGCTAGTGTCTCTGCTTTCCCCAGTTTTATCACTTCATGCTGCTGACGGGAAGCCTAGGCAATGTCTTCCTACCCACATGCTTGTGCTAATTTTGTGTGAAATTGTAACCCAGATGACAAAAATTTGAATTCTAATCAGCATTTTTTCAAATTAATAACTTTCTGAAAGCAGCCTTTCCTGTTTCTCACAGTAAGGTCTCACTCCTTTGGTATGGGTAAGGTAAATCAGCTTGTTCCTTGCAAAATTGTCCAGAATTTGGCACATGTCAGGAAGCTACCAAGCCTTCGAAGTGCAGACAACAGCTAAAGTATTTGTGCTGTGGTTCATGGCTACCTTAATATTTCCAATCAGGGCTACTGACAGTTCAAGTACAATGCAGCCAAGTGCACTGTCTAATAAGGTTGTATAATTTTGATATAACAGCCTAGCTCTGTTGTACTATTAAAGCTTTAAAATATTAATGCTCGTTAATGGTGTCACTCAGCCATTTTATATGATTAGTTTTAAGTCTCTCTTGGGTAGGCAAGAAGGGGAATTTTTAATGAAATGTTCCCTGCTCATCTGACCTGCTGTATTACTGCATGAATGCCATTTTTATGAGGCAGGTTTATGACGTTCATTACTCTGCTCCTTGAGCCACTTCATGGCTGCTGTAATTTTTAAAGAAGAGATAAAAATAAGTCAGTTCTTTCTTTGCAGTCAAGAAGCTCTGCATTCTAGCTTTGACCTTTAAGCTGTCATGCATGGATTAATCACATTTCAGCTGGAGATTGTTTTAGACTTAATACTAGCGGTGGACTGATTAGCCTGCTTGCCTTACTGGCTACTTCTTAAGGAGGTTTGTCAATGATTTAGACAAAAAAGACATACTCCAAGTAGTTCTCTGTTGTTAACCTGCCAGCTCTTTGTATGTGTCTGCGTTCACACAGGTATCCTTGCACGTGTCAAATCTATGTGGTGATTCATGTATTTTGCCTGTAGATACCCTTAGTACCGCAACCACAGGTTGTTAGCACAGGAAATAGTGAGTTGCGCAGCACTGGAACAGGAACCAAATTCCTGACTCCCACTTCAGAGCTGTAACTAAAGATTGCTGTGTGGGAAAGAGAAAAAGAAATAATAATTAAAAAAAATATTACCCCAAAACATCAGCCCTCACACGGCTGTTTCCAGGTGAAATGGTATGTTGTTGTCTTCTCTAAATGGGATCAGAAGTTTAACTGCAGCCAGCAGCTGCGTACAGAAATTTGGCAGAATAATAGCATGGAGCTGCTGCTGTTATTAGCAGCAGAGTAAGGTTTGTGACCTTTGATAAGCAAATCTGGTGGGAACACTAGAGTGAAGTACCCAGGACTGGCAAAAACAGGGTATTTCATGATTCAGTGATCATTTAAAGAAAGTTCTTGAAGCAGAAAAAGGAAAAAGTGATGCATCGTCAGAATCAGAGGGTGGGAGAGGGAACTCTGCTGTTGGAAGGTGCAAAGACATAAAGAAAGCCTTAAGCATCCTAAGGGAGAAATTTAAAAATCTGAGGAGTCCTTAACTTTTGTAATGGAATGGTTAGTTTCCTTTTGGAGTCAGAACACTCCTGTAAGCACTGGGAAGTACGCTTGCTTCCTAAGCCAGATGTTTTGAAGGACATAGGTGAGAAATCATATTATAAAATCTTCACTTACATAGAGAGAGCTGTGGTGGTAAACAGTAGGTAAAGTTGTTAGCCAATGTGTAAGGTTTGCATGTGCTCCCTGTTAAAAGGATCCTGTGCCTCAGTGTCACTCGGTGACCCTCCTGCTGCCACTGTGCGGAGCATCAGAGAGCTGGTGGTAGGACCGGATGGAGAAGTACAGGCATGAGCATGACAGCAGAGACTGGAGTCACAAAGCTCAGTCTGGGTCTCCTGCACAGGGAAGCAATGCCACACCCTTGCCACGTGCTGTAGAATAGAAACCAGCGTTTGTCAAGCTGCAGATAAAATGCTCCCTTTTACTGGGGTTTTCGGGGCGATACAATAAATCATGACAGCAGAGTCCAAGTGGTTTGTGTATTCAGCTAGAAGAGCCCTGTGATAAAAATAAAGCTGCATAATACATATTATGTAGATGTACTTTGCTGTTTCATACTTGTATATCAACAAAAGGTGAAGATACTTTATTCCAGCTTCTAAAATTTCTGTTTGCAGATGGCTGGATTTGCTTTCTCTGTGATCCCATCACATTTGTGTGACCTTCTGTGAGCTCCTTTCTCTCCCCCAGTGCCCTGCTGCCTCCCGCACGTTGTAGTGATTAGACGTGAGGGGTGTTGAAGAAATACTACTACAATATAGTAGCTGAATTTTTCTCAAATATTTAAGAACCCTAGTTTTCATTTGTGACAGCAATTTGAGTAATGTTACAGTGTATTATTGCAGTATGTGGTATTACTTAATGAAATGTAAGGCTCTAAAATACACTGTTTTAGAGTCATGGTTGAGAAACAAACGCATTATGCGTGCATACATCTGCTGTTACTGAAGTGACAGGTACTAACTGTGCTGCTCTCCTCTTCCATTCACCTTGTTAATATGATTATCTGACTGTTTCAACAGAGCATAATTTGAAGAATGGATTATATATTGAGCATTCTTAATAAGACATGATAAAAGAGCAATTCATTTACTCCTCTCCTAAGTTTCCTATGAGCTGCGTGAAATTTCTGCTGGTGCTTCTTTTGTGGAGGGAAAAAAAAAATCATCAGTGCTGGGAATTGGTCCTGGTTTCTTATTTACCTTTTGGGTAAAACATGTTGCAAATTAATATGACATCACATCAATTAGATTCAATGGAGTGATGGTAAGATTAAACCTGGTTTATAGGCAAACTGTGTTGTTCTTACATGTGGCCCATTATTATGAAAATAAGGTTAAGATAGGAGACCTGAAATTCCCTTATATTGGCCCCTTTCCCCAAAGGAAGATGTTCGGCGCAACAGGGACAGCCTTGGTGCAGCTGAGGATGAGGTCAGGAATACGATACTTCTCCACCCGGAGCACAGACCGTCCTACCTGTCATCGTCCCTTGATGATAATGTTTAACCACATCAGCTCTTGCATTTGAAGCCCTGCCAGCTTCATCCTGACCTTTTTATTTTTCTCTTTTTTTTCTGAAAATGGTGGTGCAGTGATTTCCTCTCGAAGTCAGCAGCTGTGGCTTTATCCTTTTTTCACTTTACCTACCATTGAGATCTCAGTAAAAAGCTTTCTCAGGAAAGGTTATGGAAGAGGTGAGGTACCTAGACAATCTTTTATTGGACAAACTGATGTCACTGGAGAAAACAGACAAGCCCTTCTTTAGGTCTGGAGCAGAAGTGTCAGACTTCAAGCTGAGTGTGGCTTGGGAACAGGTAAATGGGATGAGCTTATTGTGTTCTTCCAGCACCTCTAGTCTTACTTCAAAAAAAAAAAAGTATGGGAAGCAAAAGCAAGTCCAGCTCAATCCATACTGTGGAGGCCCACGATATGGCATGTTTTTTCTCTTGCTAGGTGGCTGTGTGTTCTCGGAAGGCATTAGGTATTTCAGGGAAACAGCAGACAAAGCATGTGCCCCATTATTCAAAGCTATCAAGCTCTCAGCTCAGCCTCAATCTGGGAGGGATCAGCTCTTCATGAAAACAGAATCGTCGTCTTAGCATGGACAGGGAAGTGGCTTAGTGTTATGTGACACAGAAGGTGCCTGCTTTGCATGCTGAAACACCCATCTTCCCACAAAAATGCCTTTTGACCACACTCCTGTGATAACTTCTTCCTGTCCCTAGCGGAGTGGGATCTGTGCTGGAGTGCTGAACCTGCTGCAGGTAGCATGCGTTACGGTGCACATTCTGTAGTCAGGTACAGAACAGTGTCTACGGAAGGGCATTATGAAATCAATAAAGGTGGGCCTGCAAGCTAGTCAAACACCCAGCGCTGCATACACAGTCTTTATCTACATGTTCCCTTCTGTGTTTCCCCAGTTGCAAACTGTAAAATCTGATCTCAGACAGGGTACTTACCCTCTCTGCCTGGCTGCCTCCTACACAAATGCAAATGCGGACACTATTTGCCAAATGCTTTCTGATTCTTGTTGGGAACTTTACAAGGGCAGCTTTCTAACAATGAGTTATTTTATGTGACCTACATGCTTTTGTTTGTATATTGGGCTCTTATCGTGGTCTGAAGGCTCCTAAATACCTTGCGGCAGGTTGTATTCCCTCTGCAGGCACCAGCAAAGAAACATGTCTGTTCGGTGTTGACTGTGACCTTCCCAAGGGGGTGAGGCAGCGCAGGTTTTTACAATATCACGGACAGCACGAGAAAAGAGTGGTAATCCTGCAGCAGCAAAATACGTTTTTAGAAAGACAAGTGCTGTATTGCAGTCCTTCCCTTGTCTGGGTCCTGGAGTCATGCTCTCCAAAGGACCCTCCCTCCACAAATGAGTTGCCTCTATGTGTACCTTACACTTACGTGTGCTCATAAAATCAGTCTAAAGACAGACTTTGTTCTCTGTTACTTCCCACTTTCTAAACAGTGCCTATCACCCCATTCCTCCAGTAATATAATCCTGGAAGCCAGGCTAATTGTGGTGGCCTGCCCGTTGAACTGTATATCATACAGCTGTCTCTGAGACAGCTATAAATTCCAGCATTTATATACCCTGAGCTTCCAAGTATCTTTAACTTTTATTGAAAAAGACAACATTAAATTACAGAGTCTGAGTAGAACTCCTCCTCTCCTCCCATCTGGCAAGAGGCTGCCCATGTTGTATGCTGTGGGCGAAGCTTGCACAGACCTTTGATGAATTGGCAGTCGGTCTCCTGTGGTTACCTTTTCTTTCATGATGTTGAGCATTTTTCAACGCGTGGGACCTTCACTTGCATCTACCCTGCTCTTGCTCTCGTAAATATGCCCCATATCAGTACCTGCCTTTGAAGGACCGGTAGGAAGCGTCTGCTCTGTGGCAGTAGATGAGCTCTTACTCTAAGGCACGAAATGCGGAAGCATTGTCTTTGTGGTGCCGGCACCTATCAGCACTCTGCTAATTAACTCGATGTTATTTATACTTCGCTTCTTGAAGTCTGGAACACAACCCTTCCATTTTAATTTGAAGCCTAATCTTGAAGCTGTGAAAGATAAAACCAAAACATTACATTTGCATGTAGATATCTGTTAGGAAACAATTTGGGCAACAATTAAGATACAGTAAGAGGGGAGAAAATTCCTCACGCTGTGTGTCTTTAAGGAAGCACCAGAAGATAATTTTTTTTCAAACCTATGGGCCCTCTGCAGCTGAAGCAGCAGAGATGTGGCAAGTAGCTAGGGCTCATTTCATCATTTCAGTGTTTTACTGAAGTGTTTTACTCATTTCAGTGTTTTTTCAGTGTTTTACTCATTTCAGTGTTTTACTGAAGTCTGTACCACGGTGTTCTTGCATGGCTTTCTTTCAATGGCCAAGCATTGTATATTTTGGAATAAATAGGACTTAAATGTCTATTTGGCAGTGTCTAGAAAGAAATTAGCCTCTGTGGACCAAATGGCAGGGACATTGTGTCCATGATGCCACCAGTTATCATTCACTGAGGGCTCCTGGTAGCCGGGACCTCTGTGTACTGGAAATCTTTACACCCATTATTGCCAGTGGGCCGTTCCCTACTGTATTGATGTTGGGAAAGACCTTGGAGACATCAGTGTGTGCCTCATAGGCCAGTACCCTGTGTAGCACTATGTTTGGGGACTCTTTCTCTGTCCCTTGCCCAGTGACCACCCTTGGTGGAGAAAACCCGCACCTAGCAGTGGGGGAAATGAGCTTCACCAGTCCTGGGTTGGTGATGGTTTTTCTACCCATTACTCTGTGTCACTGGAGTTTTAATTTGGATTTTATATGGAGCTTTAAGTTGTAGACATTTTGAAATACGGAAAGTGCTGTAGAAGATAGTTCTCCTTGTCTACTTTTTGAGTTTTGTTAACATTGCTCTTAAGATTAGTCTTGAGTATAATTAACTAAAATTTAAATCAGATTGTTTTTACAAGGAAGTAGCATTAATTTGCTTAACTAGCTACTGGACAATATTGTCTGTTACGCAAGGTGAGCTTTTTCAGTTACTGCAGAGACAGAGTTTGTGCATAATGGCAGCTTCATAAATGGTGCACTTGGATAACCAGTGAAGTTTTTGGGAAGACAGGCAGTTCAGGTCACTTGTGTCGTGTTCTCAGCTCTTACATGAAAATCTGTAATGTTTAACAGAGGAGTAAGGTGTAGCATGGAGTAAGGCAGTGAATTACACCAACAGGTTGGGAATGTAGAAGTGTGTTAATACACAGGAAAAGTTTTGCCTGCACTGGGGACTATGTATGTCTCTCTCAGGAGAAGGAAGAAGGTCAAAACAAGGGGACATACCTAGTTTGAGTTAATGATAAGGTACTTAATAGTACAATGAGGAAAATGTTATTGAACACTGTCCCCACAAAGGTGACTGCCTGCCTGGGATTTCCATCCTGTCAGGGTCAGCTGAGTCTGTCTGCAAATGCTAATTTATACGCCCAAAGAGGGATGTGGTGTAACCTTGTTTGGTTTCTGTAAGCTGTGATCGTTGCTCAGGACATCAGCCTTAACCAGGCCTGTTACAGCCCCCTCTTAGCTGTAGCTGGCAAGGGGCATACTGCATTCCCCACCTACAGAGCCTTGGCTGGGCTCCTGCTGCGGCAGCGCTGCTGTTGGTCACAAAGGCTTCTGCTTTGATCCCTGGGATGTTGGCAAAAGGGCAGCAGGATATTCATAAACTGAACTAAAGTGGAGGTGGACATCAGTCCGGCCTGGGGATCCAGCCTGGTGCATGCCTGTGCAGTGGCTTCTTCCTTCCACAGCCACGGGCTCCCAGTGTCTCAGGAACTCTGCTAGAGCCCCTTCCCTTCTCTCAGTGTTAAATTGTTCTATTTCAATTGTATTGGTAAATCATGTGAAGTGTAATAATCAGCGTCCTTGTTGAGCTCGGTGTTTGTAGGTCAGCTGCACGTGTTAATAGAGAGGACCAGTCATAAATGTGTCTTATTTTGTAATGAAATTCTGCACCCCACATGCACGTAAAGAAGTCACTGTAGCTACTTATTAGTAATTATCGTCACTCCATATCCTGTGTTCTCTCTCAGCGTTATATCATTGCTTCATAATTATATTTCGCCACTCAGAAAAGTGGATGGGCAGAGGAGTCAGAAAATCCTTATCTTCTTTAAATGATATTTTTTTAAAAAGCCTAAGTTAAACTGCGTCTTTAGCTTCCATTACTGTTCTCCTATCATCTATGCCAAAAACGGATCTTTTATTTATGAAGGGGTTATAGACAGGTTAACTGACTTCTGACTTAGTAAATGCCTATTTCTCTTGGAAGTCCTAGATTCTAAAACTGATTCAATTGTTCTAAATTTGGAGGGAGCTGTGCTGTTTTCCCTTTAGAGCTCTCCCATATGCTAATGCTTATTTTATATCATAAATATGCAGCGACAGCACCCGTGGGTTTTCTCTTTTTTCACACCATACATTATGTTGCACGTTTGAGAGCAGAATTCATCCTTTACACTCTGAGCGACTGGAAGGGTGCTGGGTGCCATGCACAGTTGTTTGGGTGGTCCCTGTCAGATACTGGTGGCAAATGCCTGCGTGGGATGGAGGCAAAGGCTCTTATGCAGCTCTTGGAAGATCTACTTTATTTCTCATTTATATTTGCTGACCAGATTTTAAATGTACTTCAATGGTTACATATTCTCCATTAAAAAAGCAGGGGAGAAGAAAAAATTGAAACACCACAATAAACCCAGCAGTGGGAAATGAGAGTTTGGTCTAGAAAGTCACACCAGAAGGCAGGGAGAAGGAGAAGTGGGAATGGCCAGTCTAAGCAGTCTTCTGTAGCTTCCCTTTTATTTCCAGTACAACAAGCTGTAGGTCTTCCTTCCAAAGCACTTGTTTAATTACAGCTTCAGGAACATAAAGCCTGTTATTATTTTAATGGAAGGAGCTGAGACAGAAATAAACCTGAGCTGGGCTCATGTCTTTTCCTGGCAACTTGTAATTTCATGGATGGAAAAAACACCTGTTCAGTGGGGAATCCTTATCATTATATTTTAGATTTCCCCATTAATTTATTTTACAGTCTTTAAGCACATATACAGATGGAAAGCAATCATGTTTAAGGCCTCTCATCACTCTGTCTCTAGGAATTACGGTGGGGATGTCACTTCTTCATTAATTTACCGCGGGCAGGCTCCGGATTTACCTGTGCAGTGAGTGCTTGCCCAGGAGCGGGGGATGCGGGGGCGTGCTGTCGAGGGCACCAGGCGCAAGTGGTCTCCATCCATGGTTGGAAGTCACCTGCAGCTCAGGGACTGATAGTGCCCTGGGGCTCGGCAGCCTTGTCGAGGTTAAAACCTTGGTCTTCAGGTAGAATGACCAACCCAGATGTTACAAAATCTCAATTTTTTGCTGAAATAATTCAAAGAAGTTAAATTCAGAAAGGGACCTTCGTGTCCTTGTAGGCTGAATGAAGCAGCATTTGGTTTTCTAGGTGGCTGGCTTCAGCTCCAAGCCCTGGGGCCGGGTTTGAGGACGCGCTGTTCCCCGTTGCTGGCAGTCGCGGGCAGGCAGCGGCAGCGCGAAGGTGAGCTGTGCCCCTGCAGCTGCACGAAGTGTCAGACTTGGAGCGCAAACAAGAGAATTTCCTGGAGCTGGCGGCGGGAGTTGCAGCCATTAGGCTGGAGTTGAATGAAAGCAGCAAATCTGTGAAGTGCTGAAAATGGGGGTTTGGTGCTTTGGTCCTTTTTCTATAGAGGAATATATGGTTATATTTTTAATGCTGTAAAAGTAGAATAAGGCATGAACATTGAACTGGGGTGACACTTTGCAGGACCAAAGACAGCATCTGGAGGTGAAGGCTGAACCTAGTCTGGCTTGGAGCGATTCGCTTGTATTGCAAATCACAAAATAAGATGATCGTGGGCTCTCCCCAGCTTGGGGAACCACTGATGGGGATACAGAGATTTCCACTTTGACTGGCCAGCTTCAGTCAGTATCAGTTAAAAACTGTAGCTACCTGCTGGCTGTTGAACACGCAGAGTGAAAAGCACTGGGTGATAGCATACCGAGTCCCAGAGGTTGGGTGGTGGTTGTTATCTGTCAACCTCGCAGTGCGGCTGGCCCCGCGGCAGCTGGGATCTGCTCTCACTCCGAAACGGGCATCTTCACTTCAGGCAGAGCGGGGAGAACATCAGCAAGGGACAGCCACAGTAGTCCCGAGCTAGCTTGCGTGGAAGTGACCACATGGCAGCAAGAGCTGTGCCAGCGTGGCACAAGTCCCTGTGGTCAGTAGTGAATTTTGTGACATTCCTCCAGGTTTTGGCACTGACAACATTAAAGGTACCATGTGGGCAGCAGGTTGTGGTACAGTTGCGCTGGTGGGACCCTTCTCCAAGCAGGGTTTGATAAGGCAGAAGATGGGGCTTGTAGGATTAACTGAAATGCTGCTGGTCCAGCAATTTGCTATTAATCAAGAGGCATAAAAATTGAAATGAGAGGGTATCGGTGCTACCTGATGGTCACTGGACTGCACATAAAATCCCTGACAAGGCTGAAAGCAATCTGTTGTTGGAGGAGAGCAGGGAGGCTTCTCTCGTTTCACCCTCCCCTCCTTCATTCCTCTTTTAATAAAGAAAATCACTTTTCTTTGTCAACATTTTAATGATTCCCAGGGCGCTTCACAGCACAGACATAAATCTGGAAATCAGCTCTCAGAAAGAATGAAAGATTTCTCTTCTCTAAATCACAAAAGTATGCTGAGCTCTTTGTAAATCCCCACAACAATGTAATTGCGGTTCTCCCATCATTATGTGGAATGTTTTTGGTGGCTTGTTTACAAGCTAAATAAATAGCTGTGCGAAACATCTGGAACCACAGTTTGTCTTAAAAGGCTGCTTTAAGCAGGGCTCAGAATCTCAGTTATTACTGGTCCTGAGTCTTTTTGATCCAATTGGGTTATATTAATAGACTGTATGGAAATATTTGCCTGAAATATGATTAATGCTTTTAATTATTCATAGTGAGAGTTAGATTATTGCTTTATGCATTTATCTTTCTGTATATTAAAAAAAAAAAAAAAACCCACAAAAAACCAAGGCATAACTTGTTTGTGCCTGGATGGTTCCACTGTCCGGTTGGTGTCCACTACCCACAAGTACAGGGAGTTAGGGTGGAACCCGGGGTATGAGATGTGTAGGAACATTGGCCAAAATCTTAGGAGATGCTTGCAGCCAGTAAACTCTTGGGATCCCACTGATTTTGCCTGATAGGTTTTGTACTGTGGACCAATGTGGGTTTTTTTAATCCTGCAAATACATTTATAAAGAAGAGAAGCTGAAATTTTTAAAATTCAAGCTAATCCATTGAAGCTTAGCAGATCAGGTTTTGTAATAGTAAATAATAGTAATAGGCTATGGCAGGCAGCTTAGTCTCTCCTGAAGTATTGGCTGAAACATCATGGCTAACCCTCTGCTGCATCCATCAGCTCATGGTAATTGAATGTTCTCAGCTACAGAATCCTCAGTACTGATTTCGAACTCTGCACATTGATGGCTTTGAACCCGGTGTTTCACATCCCCTTATGTTTCTGCAAGCTTAGCGGAGCTATCCCGTTTCAGCAAACTTTTTAAGCTAGGTACATGCTTTCCTTTGTTCCAGGAGGAACATGCTAATTTTTCTCAGTCTGTGATTACCTGAATTACCTCTGTATGGTCCGATGTGTTACATGCTGTTGGGTGGGCATTTTGGATCAGTAGGAGGTAGGGTCCGGAGCGGAGCATCTTCTACGGCCATGCCTGTGGTCCGGCTCAGCTGGAGACATGGCCCTGCCCTGGGGATGCCCCTGTGCTCTGCGTAGATCAGAACAATGATCATCCAAGTTCTGCAACATCCATTGTAGGTTTTAGTTCCAGGACTCATGTAAGGACTTAGTAAATCAACATGAAATGTATGATCGTTACTGTACTGGTAAATCATGCTGCCTGGGTCATTGCCCACATTAGCCTAACGCAGTAGCTCTTGTGATTTGTCTGGGGTTGTCAGTGCAGTGCTGAGTGTGGTACAGGTCTGTGTGTCGTTCTCTGTCGTTCTCAGACCCAAAAAGAAATGGTGAATAGGACTGTCCAGGCCTGTGATGC
The DNA here is from genome assembly GCF_000690775.1 of Eurypyga helias. NCBI lineage: Eukaryota > Metazoa > Chordata > Aves > Eurypygiformes > Eurypygidae > Eurypyga > Eurypyga helias. The sequence continues at coordinate 281,479 of NW_010261119.1, forward strand.
TGTGAGCAGCGGAGGGTGATGAAGTTCTTCCCAAAATGCCCAGTTTAACCTAGTCAAAAGCCAAAGCTGGGAAATGTGGCCTGGAGGCTGCTACTTCGCGCTGAGAGTTTGCCTTATTTTACTAATTTCCTGGGGCTTCAGGAAACATCTGGGATTCTCATCAAAGGTTGGACAGTTCTCTGCTGTACTACTTTTAAAAAAAAAAAAAGGTTTTTGTCATTGCATCTGTTTAGGGGTTTCTTTTTCCCCTAATACACAAGGGGATGATGGCCTCTGAGAGCAAGTGCTGCAACAACTAGGAACCTTTGAGTCAACAGACGTCTTCAGAAGACTTTGTATAACTGTGGGCCATTTGCTGGGGTTACCAAAATGTCGAGAGAGGGGAAAATTGGCAGATCCCTGCCCTTGTTACAGGCGGTGAAAAAGGATTGACCCAGAAACCTTAAATACTTTTCCCTATCAGGTATTTGGGAACTGTTGTGGCCTGCTTGTGGACCTGTGGGGAAAAAAATTAATAAACGGAATAAAACCAAAACAACTGAGATTAATACGGGATTAAAACAAGCTTTTCTAGGTTTAACACTAGTTCTTGTGGTGGTTCTTGAATACAATGGTAATTGCACTGTAAGTTTTATATGCAACATTGAGAAAATAATACTAAGAGTATGTTTGATGGTCTTTTACACTGCAATTAGCAGGGAAAGATTGCTTTGGGGAAGGGTTTTCCCTTTTAAATACAGCATTTCAGGATGGAATAAGGCTTTGTTTACTAGTCTGGTATTGAAATGATATAAAGCGTGACTTGAGCAATCATGATTGCCTCCCGTGATGAGGGGGGAGAGAATGAATTCCCATTTCTAGCAGAGGGAAGACTCTTTCCTTGTGTCGCTTGAAGGATCTGTTGTGCTCGGCCGCATTAATTGAGTCGTACTGATTTCAAAAGTTTTGCTTTTCAAACTTGAGAAGAGCTGCACCAGTTGTAAGTTTTATGAGGAAAAATCTGTTATAGAATAGGCCTAAAAGGGAAAAGAAAACATGTCTGTCCGGGCTGGCCAACTGGCACAGGCCTTCATAGTAGTAAAATGGGTAATTTTCAGCCACATGGGCCAGGGAAGATCCAGAGCTGGGCTTTTTTCCTTCCTTCTTTCAGAAGACTTTGGAGACTTCTAAAATAAGCCACGGTTCAGTCCAAAAAAATAGCCACTCCAAATTTTATCATTTCCATCCGTAGCCGGGGGTATGTCATACTCGGGTTTACTGGAGCTCTGTGGAAAGCCTATGCACTTGTCAAAAAAAAACAACCAAAAAAAGAGGGAGAGGGGGATGTACCTTATCTCCTCTTTCTTCAAACCACCCCTTCTTTCATGCGCCTTCCCAAATCTGTCATAAAAGTTATCCCAAGGTGGTTGTTAGTGAGCTCCCCTCATGAGAGATGATTAAAGCCAGATGAGACGGAGCCCCGAAACACAGTCCCTTTGTTAGAGAAAACAAAGGCCTTGGTAATTGGATTCACATTGAGTGAGGCACTTAAAACAGCAAAGTAACAAGAAAAATCTGCCGGGTTATGTCATAACTGCCAGGGTGGGTGTTTTGTTATTTTAAAAGAGCATGACTGTCTCATTTTTTTACTAGCTTAGTCTGGTATATTGAAGTGGAAGATTAAAAAAAATAGTAATATCCCCAATTGTAACATATTTTATACACCCGTCAGGGAGAGTTTGGGACACAGAAAGCAGTGGGATACGAAGCAGGTCACTGCGCCAGTGCAATAGCTATAAAGCAAGGAGCTATTTTTATCTGTTTGCCAACGTTGCAACACGTTGCGTAGGATATACCCTCCGCGAGCCTTCGGCAGGGGCAGAGAGTCAATCCCAGCGTATCAGTCATCCTTAAAGCTCGTTTGTTTGGCTCATGTATAAACTATTCAGCTTCCAGTTGGCCTGTAGAGTCATTTTCCATAGCTCGGGAGCAGGCTTGTACAGATGGGAACTAGTTGTCACCATCTTCTGCTGTGTTTGGGGAAAAAACTAATAAATACCAAATTGAAGGGAGACCTGAGCCGTCTTAGGGATTTACTGCAGAAGTGCGTGTCTTCCAGACCTTTTATCATCGATTTTGCTCTGAGCACTAACGGTACAGGGAACAGCTGAATGTGCCAGGTTATCAGGTCTCCAAAAAAACAGGTTGGTGTTACTTACGGAGGTGCTAGTGAGATCTTGCAGGAAGGATGTGAAGTGGCTTTCAAGAATTGCTTTTCACTGTGTCATGGCAAACAATTTTAGATTTAATATGCAAATGTCTGCCAAGGATAAGTATCTGGTTTGGCAAAGACTGATTTATTCCATCATAGGCTCCAGAGTAAAAATAAAAACAACTACAGAAAAAAAATCTGCTCTGAAGATCCCAGCGCCTATAAAAGATTAGTCTCAAGAAGAGTTAGCAGAGTGTTGAAAAATGTCGTGTCTTGTTTTCCATTGAAACTTGGCTGGCAATCTTGGATGGAAAACCCAGAATCACATAGTCTAACACCCGCAAAGCTCAGCACTTTTCAGCCCAGATTAAAACACTTGTAGTCGTCTGCTTCCTTGTAGCAAAGGTGTGATACACACAGCTCCTGGGATGAGTGAACATTTGATTACCGGGTCAGTCATTAGGTAAGGGGTAATACTCATTTTGGAGATGGTGGAGATCTTTTTTATTAAATTTTTTTCAGAGCCCTCTGGGGATTAAGGTACCCAGTTTCCATTAATTTGAATTAAGCGTCCAGATCCTGCTGGTAGCTCTGAAAACACAGCTTTCCTGCCTCACAGTTAATGTACATGTAGTTCAGAGGTTTTGGTCTGCATCCCAACATCCCCAGCAGTTTTAGTCCCTGAGACGAGGAGGAGAGGTTCGGCATGAGGCCACAACAGGTTTGGAAAACTCTGTCAGGCCACCGAGATGATGGGCAGCTGACTTGTAGGGTGTTTTTTTTCTTTTTTTCCCCTTTTTTCTTTTTTTTTCCCTTTTTTCTTTGCATAGGGTTACTCTTCCTTGAAGTAACTGAATGAGCTGCAGCTTCTGTGCTTCACAGGGTGTCTGTCTTTCTCTCCTCTGCAGCATGGTCACTTGTCTGAGCTCTGGGTGCTTCTCCCTCATCTCTGTTCAGACCTGCGTTCTTCTGGAGGTCTGAGCAGCAGCCTTTCCCTCTGCTGGGCTCCTGTGGTTCTCATTCATCCCCTGGGTTTGAGCTCCCAGGAAAAAAAGAGATATCTTTGTAAGACTGAAGAGTTCCCACTTCATTCTTCACTTAGATGGGAAAGGACCAAAGAGACTTAATTCTTCTCTCCTGGCCCTTGCTGACTCTGAGAACTGAGGGAGAAAACTACCAAAGCTGCTGTTTGGCTGAGTTGTTCCAGGATTTAGAGCCTAAAGCTATATCTCATTTCTATAAGGTCCTCATGCTCTGTTGATAATCTCTGAACTGTTTCTTCAGGGATGAACAAACCTAAGTCACTGAGTGTGAACCAAAAAAAAAAAAGTATGAGGCTGGTGCTGATTTTGCTGGAGCTGTGAACAGAGTCTGGTGTATTCCAACAGGGAATAGAGGCATTTCCCTCCCACGCATGTGTTGTTACATCTCTGCTTCTAGTCCAGCACTACTGTGATTTCCCAAGACTCTTCCAGAGGGAACAATTGTGAATACAACCCTTAAATCCTAACTGAGCCCTTGTATCTTGGGTCTCAATAGGTTTGTATGCTACAAATTAAGTCTAACCTGTAAATCAATTTGACAGTTGCTCAAAATTGGCAGGGATAGCAGTTGAAACCCACTTCTCTGGCTGCACATGACGGAGTTGCAGAAGCTTGTGCATTTGGGGAGCATCCAGGAGAGAGCAGGGAGATCGATGGACTCCCATCTGAGGGACACAGGTGGAAGAGCAGAACCAAGTGCCAGAGCCTTTGGAGTGTCTCCTCAGCCTCATCCCCTGCGGTTCAGGTGTATCAGGCAACCCCCAGCTATGTTGAAAGCAGAGAAGGTGTAACACATTTCCATACCAGCCCCAATTAGAAATACCAATGAGCAGTTCAGCATCTAGAATCGTTCTGGGGAGGAGGGACCCACCGTGCTTCTCATGGCGGCAAACCCATCCCACATTTGTCTCCAGTTGAGCTTATTGCTCACAGAAACCTGGACTGCCTGTAATGCACCAGATGTGCAAAAAGAGCAGCCGTTCCTCTTGCTATCATAGGCAGCCACACTTACAACAACAGCGACTTGTGCTTTGATTGCTTGTCTAAAACTAAAATTCAATTATGCAGTGCAGGCAGGCTTTGCTGTGACACAGAGGGTTAGAAATTAATGTTAACACTGTTTCTGGTTAAGACTTTTTGTGTTGATAAATAATTCATAAGGCAGTTAGCTCTTTGAGTCTGACAACACAAGAATATATTAATACAGTAGACTCAGCTAAAGGTCAGCCCTGAACAGTGAAGCATCTGAGCCATCTTTTATTCATTTTCTGACACAGACTCATTAATTATTACCGCATTTGAAGGTCTGCACGGGAAAAGTGCTAATGAGAAAAAGGATATTGGGTTTGATATCTGACGCTCACTCTTTGAAATGACTTTAGATTAAAAAAAAAAAGAGAGCGGAGAGAACAATACAAAACAGGCCAGGTAAGACCTTTTCTTTAATAAAAACAAAAATAAAAAAATTAAAGACTGAAGATAGAGTCAGGGGACATTATTCAATCAAAAACAGACGCTGCTGGGTGGCAAGTTTGAGTGGCTGATGAAGTTTCTGAGAAAGCATTAATATAGACATGATTAAAAGATGTCCCTTTTTAGGCAAGATGTAGATGCTTTGAATCCTGTTTGTTGCCTTCAGGTTTGTTTTCCTCATTTTTCATCTTGGCTGACCATTTACCTTCCTACATTGTTTACCATCTCCAAATGATGATTGCTCTGGCTTTGGCTATTGCAGCCTGATGTTTTTCTATACCTTTTCCACTCTGTGCTGGTTTTAAATACCTTACAAAACCTACCTCAATACACTCATCCATGCAGCCATCTACTCCAAAAGGAGTTTGTTACTTTTTTCCTTGTGCCTGGTTTCCTAAGAAAACTAGATTTATGTAATCACGTGTCCCTGTGTGTCTGTTGGTGCCTCTCCTATTCTAATCGTTTTTTTAAGCCCATCAGCGAGTTGGTCCATCAAATTTGATGGAACAATAAACATCTCAAAACCAGTAAATTCTTGCAGTGTTTGTGGGGAAAAAAAAGAAAAGAACTCACATTCAATCTTCCCACCAGGGAAAATGTTGAAGCTTAAGCTTATGCTTTGCTAGATATCTGAGAATTTGCACAAGAAGATTCTCTGAGCACAGGCCAGAGGCACCGGGGCCTCGTTAGCAATTCTGCCTGGGGAAGTGTCCATAATGCGCGGGGTGTGAGCAGAACTCTGTTCATCCCTAAGACAAATGAGAGAGCCTCATGCTTTCGAATTCATTAACACAGGGTTGTCTTTATATTTATTAACGAATGTGCAGGAACCAGATCTTTAGTGACTGCTATAAATCAGCGCGGTTTGTGGAATTCAGTGGTGATGCCAGCTTGAAGGTTTGATGTGTGTGTGCAACTTGAAAAAATATGTACTACCAGCTCCTGAACCTCCAAATAATGGCTTCTCTTTAACATCCAGGCCACCAATATACCCAGTAATCTTTATTGCTTACTGTGCATTTCCATGAACTTACTTGGGAAATACAGCAGGTTTGCAGAACCTTACTGTTAGAGAATTTTGGTCTACAAAACATTTCTTATTTACTTAGTGCAACCTGTGTTTTGAAGTGATACTATGCCTGTGAAGGAGGTGATCTGAGTTTTTATGTTTGCTAGTAGATAAATGGAAATAGGTCTTGTATGGGCAGAAATAAATGATCTATCAATTTGGAGTTTCAATTAGTCTAACTTGGAAAAAATACATTTTGTTTAACTGAGATGAAATGGATGCTTTAAAAATAAGCTTTTCTCCACGCAATCAAAATTGGACTAAAAGATACACCCATTATTGATGTAAAAATTGAACTACACTGAAATACAGTTATAGTAATATGGGTTTGGTGTTACCATAGAACAGAAGTGAAGACCAAAACTCTGCTTTAGCCTTCGTGCCACTGTGTCTGGCTACTGCTTAACGTGTAGGAAGGGAGAGCCCGCTTCTAATACAGGACCGTTACTCTGGGGCATCATGCTTTGTCACGGGTCTGCCTAGAGGAGTTTGCAAAAACATCCTGTCCCTCTTCACACAGTAAAACATGCTGGCCTTCTCGACCTGATTGCAAACCTAAAACTTCCAGTACAATGTCAGCTGCTGCCGAGAGCAGCTTACACTCCCGCAAATAAGTACCTTTATTTGGTGACGATGACTGGACTGTGATTTCTTCCTCAATTAAGGCAAAATTAGAAGTTCTAAGGTAAATGTTACTCACCTTGGTTAAAAATCACCTGATTTTTCCAGAAGGCTTTAAAATACTGAGCCCCACTTCTCCTCTCCCCATGGGTATAGCAGCTGGCAAGACGCGAGAGACCTTCCCTTTGTCAGCCCTGGGCTGAGTCAACTGGCAAACTCTATTCACTAAACCCGTGAATGATGTTTCGAGGCTGTGAAAATATTAGCATGTAATGTAACATCTCTGGAAATGTAATGTTTGCTACAGCTGTGTATAAATTTGTTTAATGGGTCTCTAACTCACCATCAGACTCATAAAGGCAGCCACTGTACAGGCTATTAGGCTGCAGTAACTTAATTGCTCGTTAATTGGGTAATTAGTGCTTTGTTTTGCTTTAAAGCCTAAACACTCATAAAAAGTGAATTAGCTGAGTAAACAAGAATGGAATTTTCATGATATGCTGTCCCAGTTATTGCACATAATTAATCAACCTTTTATTATCATTCCTTTTTCTTTTTTTTTCCCCTCCTGGTGACTGCCTCAGGTAGGTTGGGTAAACATGCTAGTTCAGGCCCCGGGGAAAGCGCCCCAAGTATATCTCATTAAGCGGAGGCTGGTACCTGTACGAAAGGGTAAAGAGTGGTTTGTGCAGAGCCCCAGCCTGCTGAGCTGGTGTGCTGACCTCGGCACCGCTCTCGCCTCTCTCCCCCAGAAGTGGAGAGGTTCCTGGGCAACTCAAGCAGCTGGGACCCGGTGGCTCTTAGGTGGGACGTTGTACGAGAAAGGACTAATTTACCTCTTCCCATTTCCCAGCGTACGTGGTATTCAGTTCTGTCGCTCAGGCTAATCTAGCAGAAATGTAAATGAAAACCTAGCAGCCTGGAAAGCTGGTTTATTTAACCAAGATGTGCATTAACGTGGAAGTATTGCTGTACTACTTCAAGTATTTGGGCAAGAGATGGGCCTGAAATGAATGCACTTAGCAGAAACTGTTCCTCCCAGCTTTAACACAGGTAGTTAAACTAAACATTGGAAGAGGAAAGAGTAAATGGAAAGCCTTTTGCACCCAACTATTGGAGGCTCAATTTGCACTCCCAAACGGGATCGCAGCCCCTCATCCCTGCCAGGGGCACACGGAGTCTTGAATGCCAGAAGGATTGTAGCTGCTTGCACTGTTTAAACAAGTCCCAGTTAAGATGCTGTCCTTAATTGGGATTACGGTCTTTGTTCTAACGAACGGTTGCAGTAGAGCTGTAGGTGCTCCATGGTGCTCTTTCTTACGTTGCTGGGCCTGACTGTTTGGCGACATTTTAATTGGCTTTGAAAAGTCCTCAAGAGGAGGAGACCAGGAGAGAAAGGAATTGGTGCATAGGTTTTAGATTTATTCTTGCTTTGGAGAAAATTTTAAAAAGAGGCCAACTGACAATAAATATTACTCTTGTAGTGTAATATTACGTGTAGAATTTTACATGTGAAGGACGTTTTGGTTCCAATCTAAAGCGATGAAGTTAATGCTGGATTTCCACATTGAAGGGAGGTTAAGTATTTACTGGTAGAAGCCAATGTCGTCGTTGCCTGAGCATGCATGGAGCGAGGCTAAAGGATTTGGCTGACAAAGAGAGCACAAAACGCAATTAAAGCGAGACCCACTAACTTTTATATTTGGCACTTGTGGTCAGATGTTGATACTAAATATAAGCAGAACTTTACTGTAAAAATTAGACCTCTTTTATTGCAGAGCAGTTGAGGTTTTACGAAGAATGGCACCGATCCACGGCGACTCTTTCCTAGCAAGCTGATAAAGGGAACAGCTGTGAAGTTTGACGCATAGAAAGTTCAAGTTAGAAATCTTTGATTGGGTGGAATATACCAAGTTAACTGCCTCTTTCATGCAGCACGTTTTCCAGATTCAGCACTGTCTATGGTTGCTTGTTTGGCTGTGCTCTGTACGGTCGTCAGTTAACGAAGGACTAAATGGTCTGTGAATGAGAGCACCGGGCGGTTCGCTCCAACGTCGTGGCTCGGCTGCGGACGGCCTCCCTCGAGCAGAGTTTCCTAGAGATCTGGTTTGGTGTGTGCTTTCATTTAAAACCCGTCTGTCAATAACGTGCATGAGTTGGCCACGTAGATACTGCTGTGTTATGAGAAATCAGAGCCTGGCAGTGGTTAACTGGTGGTGTGACTGCGGTTTTCTAGCATTCAGAATGCTAGAAATAATATAATAAATGGCACAGCCGTTTCCTTGATCATGAGGACGGCCGAAGCAAAAGGAAGGAGTGGCCAGATTTAGGAAGTGGGGTGCCTGGAGTTATGATAGCCAGATGAATCCTGTGTTGATTGTCTCTTATAGACCTGGCATTTCTTGGAATCGCTAATTAAGGAATAAATACACTCTTTTTGTTGACTACAGTAAGTCCATTAGACCATCACTTAGTGTTTTACTTCTTGAGACAAAAGCTATAAAAACTCAGGAAAGAGACTGGCTGCTGTTATGAAAAACATAGAGGAAAACTGAATGAGTGATCTTAATGAAAAAATTGAGGCTATGTGAAATAACTTGTCTCTCTGCTGCACTTTTATTATGTTCGCTGCAAAATTCCTTACAAAAATGTTGACTTTGAAAAAACACGTCAAAGGACTGTCATTTTTTCCACGTAATCTTACACCCTTACCATTTTTTTAAGTAGCATACCAGATAAGTTCTTGAGAATTGCAGAAAATGTGTTTTGTAATTTGTACTACTCATGTACTTTGAGGGTTATTTTTCCCTTTTGCAGAGATTTTTCCAGTCTGCAATGAAATATTGCCTCCTCCAAAACTGTACTGGAATTTTTGAAACTGGCTGAAGGTATAAATGCCTGGGATTAACAAGTTTCAGCCTTTTTTTATGAACCTATATTAAACTCTGTGTAAAACACATATTTCTACCAAATAACGATTTATCATCTATTAATATGCAGGCCGCAGCGCCTGGCACATGCTGCACGGAGGAGGCGGCAGGTTTCCCGTTAGCCGCCGCTTACCTCTGCGCCTGAAGTACATACCTCCACGTTCATCCCAAACGGACACAGATTTGTAAAGCAGAGTGCCGCCGAAGTGAGGCAAGCTTGATTGTTGCACAGTTGCATAAGTCCTGCTTGGGTTTTGGAAACTTCCCCTGCTCGGTAGCTGTTGAGGAGCCGACCTGGTGAGCACTGGTGCTCAGCGCCCTGCGCGCCGTCCCCCTCACCTGATGTGGGAGTCTATTAGTAGCAGTCAGCATCCAAACTGGAGCCACTCCAGTGCAGACAGTCTTCGAAACTGAGGCTTCTTGTGTTCTTTGCCTTCGATGAAACACACGGCTACACATGCTCACACACGTATCTAACCAGGTGAAATGTTGGTTTCAGGTTTAACCTGTAATACGTTGGCCAAATGGAAAACCCTCTCACTTTTTGTCAAGAGCTTTGTTGCTACTCCATTTTCTCTGTTTTTCAGGATTATATTTTCCCTTTTTCCTTTGTGAATCACCTTCCTAGAAAGCACAGTTTGAGGTGGAAAAACTTCCTCACCAGATGCCATGTGTTTCTTACCAAAACAGAGATAAAGAAAAAAAAAATGAGCACTGATGGAGCCAGGGGTTTCCTTACCTGGAAGCACTGACATTTGTCCACTGAGTGCTCTAGGCGGGATCAGTGAAGTTACTGCAGACTTGTTATTAGATGTGGCCGTCTAGTAAAGAAACCAGAGAAATGGCCATGTGGTGCGAATCACCCAGGTGTCACACAAGTCCTGGGGTGGGATTCTTGCTTCTCAAGCATCCTCCTCTCAACCCTTTGGACCAAACAGAGGAAGCCAAAACAGACAAGCAGGTAGACATTTCCTTTCCCTCCCAGACCTTCTGGTGTGATAGAGTGGGTGAGCTTGCTGTTTTCATTCTTATTATTGCTAATATAATAACAAGGGTGGCAGCCGTGGCACGGTGGGGATACAGCCCTCTGCAGAGTCCTGCAGCCTGAAGGCCATGACCTTGTTTGGCAGCTGCCTGAGTCTCAGGGAGTTTTCAGAAGGCCTGTAAGACGTGATAAAGGATGAAGATCAAGCTGATAAATAGAGAATTTTCACATACAAAACCCAGCAAATCTGAAAACAGAGCCACGGCAACAGAGAGATTTATGTATTATGTATTGGAAAATACAAGCATGGCATGCTTTGTAAATGCTGGATAGTCAGCTCTCCTGAGCTGGGGTTTACAGTCTATTAAATTACTCTGGGCTGCAATCTGTTATAATAAATCGTTTGCATAGCACCTTTGGAACACACTGCCGAGCTGAAAAAGAGAGATGCCTTTTCCTCTGGAAAGCTTGCGGCCTGACCAGAGGAGAGTCACAAACAGGGCAGTGGTTCAGCGGAGAGGAGGCAGAGGAAGTGTTAGGAAGGGGAATAACGAGGGAGACTCTCCTAGGGGAGTTGTTTTTTATAGTGGTTCTGGTGAAGGACAAGAATCGTGGCTGTTGGGGTAACTGAAAGATGAGGAGGGAAGAAGATGCTGGAAGCTATTAGGAAAAAAAGGAAGAGATCAGGAGGGGATTTTTATCTTTTAGACCACATGGGATCAAATGCATTACTACTCTGAGTAATGCCCTCGTTTAGCTCAGTTATGTGATGGATTTGAAGCTTCAAAACATAAATGAAACTAAGGGCCTAGATAGCCTAATGCTGTTATAAATTTTGAAGACCTGGTTTCAGATACAGTTCAGGGGCCTTAGTGAAATGCGTTTGGGGATCTAAGCTCCGTCCCTGTTGGGTAATTGCGCACATCACAGAAACATCACGGCTTGGCATGACTCTGGTGCGCTGCCAAATGGAGGCTCCAAGGCTGCAATAGCAAGGGCAGCTGCGAGTTGTGATTTAGGAATGTTGGCTGGGGAACGTGGAGGCAGAGTCTACAAAGTTTCTGCCTAGAAAGCATTTTAAAAAAGGAAAGTAAAAAAGTCTCCAAGTTAATTCTCTCTTATGGAAAAAAACATGTTGGAAAAGAGGCAAGTACTTTGTGAAATTGCCAATGCCCCATTTTCCTGGGTTATAAAACTTCTGGCAAAGACATCAGCTGTATTCCCCTCCCCTTTCAGATTACATGTAGTGTGTTTCAAATACTTTTTTTTTTTGACATTTTCCAAATCACAACATTAAAAAGGAGGATAAAAAGTCTGCATAAAATCTACTAGGTCAAAGATGAAATGCTAGCCTAATGCGTAACAAAAGTAGCTGCATCCATTAATGTTGCTGTTCTAAAACTCGTGGGCACTGATTGTGTCCACCACTTGGGATTACTGACATTTTTCTCTGTCGTCCAAAAACATAGAAAAACTTAGGCTGCAAACATCCTCAACTCTGTTTGAGTAGCTCTAATTTACATGACTTAGGTAGGCGTAAAAGATGAGAAATGACCTTTTCAACATGACTTCAGATATTAAAACGATCTTACAATCTTATTATCATGAGAACATTTCGCAGAGTATTAAGCTCAATAAATTACCTTTTCCCCAAGCTGCTAACCCTCGATCCCTCAGGGGCAGCTGCAGCAACGATGTTGGTTCACGGCCTTCTTATTTTAGCTGAATTGCTTAATTGGTATGTGTTCTACATCCCCGATTGAGTATTTGGAGCACAAATGAAGGTTAGAACCTTTGCGCTAGTTATCGACTGGAAGAAAATTGATTCACGCTCAGGAGTGCAGTTGGGAGACGATTCACAATCCTCCCTGGGAAGGAAAGATCCTGCTCTTTTCTTTTTCCCTAGATTTCCTGCAAAGGTCAGTCCACCTGAACATTGTCATATTTTTGGTTTGGCGGATGTTTTTTTTGACACAGCAAATCACTGTTCGAGAACCTGAGTTTTAGTTTTCAGACATGTTTGTAGCTGAACTTGAAATCGTGGTACTGTGGATGCTGTGCTGCCTCTCTTTGCCTCCCCCTGGTCTTGGCACCTGCATTTGTCATAGAATCATAGAATCATTGTCGTTCTCCTGGAGACCCTGCTGTGTGGGGCATCCTATGGAAATAAAAGTTATGATTCCCCAAGTGTTCTCCACCTTTGTTGGATCCAGGAAAGGGGAGGAAAGGGTTATGGAACAGTATCACTGTTTCAGCTCCCAACTCCAAGGTGGATCGCGTACGGTGACTTTCGAAGGACGTGTTTCCATTCTGCTGAACATCTTTAGTTCAGGCGGTGAAAGTAAATCCTCAAGTAAAGGTCCTTCAAGAGGAATTTCAGAAATGCCAGAAAGTGATAGCAAATTCAGCAAATTGGCCATGCTGAACAGTTTAAACTAAATGCACGTGCCTTGTATTGCCTAATAATTGCTCTTTTCTTTGTAATAGGATGGAGCCCTTCTGTGCATCAACTGCCATAAATGCCTTTGTTTTTCTGTGATCTTCGTAGCAGGAACCTGAGCTTTCTTGTGGCCTGTATGAATAGAAACATCAAAATGGCGTAGGTTCTGCTTTCTTTTTAATGTTCATTAAAGGGCAAACATGTGACTTAGCCAGCCTCAGAAAGATTCCCTCCGGCTCCATGAGCATGCCAAAAAGAGAGACAAGGCAGCCAAAGCAAGAGGCAGTTACACATAATCCAGAAGGGAAATGGAAAGAAAAAGCTTAGAAGTCAGACAGACACGGAGGGGGCAGCAGGATGTCAGCTCAGCATGTTGACATGCCACAATCTGTTAGCTCAGTCTCATTAATACGGAGGCCAATGAGAAAGGAGATAGACAGGATTGGAGGAGGAAATTTGGCAGCATCAAATAAACCCGGATGCAGGCACTGAGATACCGTGAGGTGCTTCGGCTGAGGAATGCTGTAAAATCGGACTAGAGCTCAACTCTTGAATTCATCCCTGAGGCACGTGCGACCTTGAGCGTTTTGTTCAGTGGGTGGTTACTGATCTGAGGTTTGGTAGGTTTCCCCCATTGCACCAAGGGACAAAAATATAGTAGAAATGGTGATTTTTATATGATACGTGACCAGGTGCTATGGGAGAGCACATTTGCTGTGGCAGGTCTTGCCTCCATAATCCGTTCAACCTGTGGGCGCTGCAGAGTTTGGATGGGCTTCTGGATACGAGCCAAGAGTTGGTAGCTTTCCCAGGCACTGCATGGGCTGAATGTTTGTAGAGGCTTGAGCGAGTGAGACTGCTGATAGCTTCAAGGTGATTTCAGTCTTGGCCGCTGTCTGAAGATATGTAATTGCCATTGTCTGAAGGAGCGTGTGGAAAGGCTGGAATTTTTTTTATTTGGCCACTTGTCTTTATTTCTTGTATTTCATAGCACCCTATGCTTTGATTGAAAGCCTTTTGATGTCAATGAGAGTCTTAATACTTGTGATAAGCATCATGATAGTTTAAATATATAAATTCAGACTACTACTTAGAGTAAAAGAAGCGTTTTAGGTACTCGCACACAAGGTCCTGTGGAAATCTAACCGAATATAATCTGCTCCATGGAATGTAGTACAGAAAGATATTGCTGTCCTAGAAATCTGTAAGGTAAAAAATACAAAAAATGAACTATAAATTTCTGTCAGCATTTAGAGATGGCAGCAGTCTGTAGCTCTGTTCAAGTCCTGTGGACGTCTCAGTTTGTCTGTGGATATACCCTGAGCGAGTTTTGTAGTATCTTTATTTTACCACAGCTCAGATTTCAGAGCCAAAGTCCAATACCAGCATGATCAGTGACTGACCATAAAAATAAGTAAATGGAGCATTCGCCTGATTTTTGGCACTTCTGAAATGTTTTTCCTTGGTATTGTTTGGAAGAAAATGTTTCCGTATGTTTTCTCTTCCATTGAGTCGGGCGCTGAACTGGAGGGTTACTCTTAACTGTCGAACTGTTAGTGTTTGGGTTTTTTTTGTTTTGGTGGTTTTTTGAGAAAAGAAGAAAAGCTTTAAATAATTTATTTTAAATTCCCTTGCATCCCACACACATACAGTTAAAACAAGATTGCAGGCAGATCATGGCTTAAGCAGAAAACCAGCACTTCCTTGGCTTGTAGTGCCATGCTGAGCTGATAGAAACAGCACATTGCTAAGGAAATGCTTTCTTTCTAAAGCACAGAGCGCCCGCCTGTCTGTGTTGTAGGCTGGTCCAGATCTCCAAATTTCACCTTTCTCAGTGGAGGAGACACCCTCCCAGGGAGCAGCAGGCCCAAGGGCCAGCCATGCTTCCCCAGGGTGTTCCCAAAGGAGATGTGAGGATGTTGGGAAGCGCAGGAGAACTGCAGTTGTCGCGTGCCGGAAGCACATGTGGTGAACTGCCGCGCCCCCAGTGCACGACCCTCCTCATGGACCAAGCGCTCTCCCATGTCGGCTTGGTGACAGGAAAGAAAATTCAGCTCTGATCTTGGGCCTTGGAAACTTACTGTCATACTTCCCTCCTTCCGAAACAAAAAATACGTGTACACTTGGATTTTCTGTGCTCTGAAAGTGCTTATAACTCTTCTCATAACCCGCAGGGTTACGCTGACTGGGTCTGTGCTGCGACATGGCTGCGGTTCATTTTGCCATTCTGATAAAAGCAGCACAGTCCTCAAACCACTTGAGATCTCTCTTCCCACAAAAGAAATATGTTTGTTATTAGGCTGTGTAGGGGAACATAAATAATTGTATTGGGAGTGAGATAATATTTGTAGCTTTTATTTATATTGTGAATGCTTGCAGCGAAAGGTCTAAGGGGCAAAAGAGCAAAAACCTTCTTATTCCAGGGTCTGTGTCGTGCACATTGTCTGCAGATACCAGACATCGATTCTGTAACTTACAAGTTACAGAAAAGCTAACTGTAAATATGTCAACATTTCCTTTGTCATCCCGGAACACTCAATAATCTCCGAGATAACTTGGATGTAAGCTGGGGAGTGCCGCAGCAATAACGTCCAAGGCTTTGAACTTGATTCAAACTTAGATGGAAACTTAGCGTCAAACGTGAAGATTTTGATGTTCTTACAGTAAGTTCTCTTGCCAAAGGGACAAATTCCAATATTTGATATTACTTAGGGGGGTTGGAGTGCTGTGCTTTTCACGCCTAACGTGCTGTCCGTTCTGCAGCTCCAGTCCACGTTACCTTCCCTTCTGACTGCCCTTCGACACTGCCTCAGTTTCACCCCGAACTTTTACCTTTTGTACATAGAACTTTCATATCAAGAGAAAGTCATTCATGTATAAAGTTTCCAAGCTTCCTATGTCAGCAAAACCACCAAAGTTTTGGTGGTGGTAGCCACTTCAAGGTCAAGTTATAGAGGCATGTGATACTTCGGGGACCTTTTGGGTTTATTTCCACCTGCTCAAAACTTAGCTCATTCAGTGGTGATGAGTCTTCAGCTGCCTCTTCAGGGCAAGAGCCACGATCATTAACGTCAGTGTATTAGTGCCGGGATGAGAAGACGTGTCCTGTCTTTCTCAAACGCGTTTTCCCCTTGTTCCTTGTGGTTTGTGTGCCACTGTCGCTGAAAGGAAAGCCGAGTTCCTAAAAGACAGGTGTTCTAGTTGTTCTTGAGGGGAATTAGGGAAGCAGAGCCACCACGGTTTCTTGATGCCTTCGCAGCGGTGCCCAGGCCGAGCTGGGGATGTGAGCTCCATGGGGAGATGAGAGAGGAAACATCCAGTTCTCACCCCCCCAGCTCCAGGCTGGCAAACCTCCCTGCTGGCAGCCAAGCCGCTGTGGACAGCCTCCGATTGAATTTGCCAGCCTGGAAAATCTTCTAAGAAAGGAAAAAAGAGTTAAAAATAGTTAAAACATGCCAGACAGCAGCCAGGAAGCAGCGTGCAGCTTCTCGGCCAGAGGCCAGCAGAGTCTGAGCACGGCAGAGTCTGACACACGGCAATTAGTCCTTGCGGAGAAGAGCCCACCACCTTGCAAAGGAGCAGGAGAAGTCAGCCAGTACTGGTGGCAGTGGGTTTTTTCAGAAGGAAAGAGCCCTCCAAGTCTACTTCTAGGAAAAGCATGCTCATGGCGCAGAAGTGATGACTTTTCAGGAAAAACAAGGCAAGCCAACACAGAATTGGCAAGTGCAAAATTCTGGTTCCTCACACCATTTTGTCCTTTATAATGATTTCTTTTTATCATTCTTTCATGTCCTGATTTCTTAAAAATGTTTGAATTCAAGGATGAAAGTGGTCCTTGTGACGCAGAGAGCAGCCGTGGAGGCATGAAACGGGCGTGAAGTTTTAAGCCAGCATAGCAAGTACAGTATATTCTTTCAGAAAAAGTACTTTTTAAGGCCAGATGGAACCAGTTTCTTCGGCTACACCTTATGTGTAACACAAGCCAGGTGATTTTATTCTTTCAGTCTCGTGGCGAGCCCAGCCGCTTGTGTTTGACCGGCTGACATCACCCATCGGTCACCTAGCTGGGGTCAGAGGACTGAGCAGCAGCTAGGCCAGCGGCTGGGGGGGGGGGGGCCGGCTGGGCAGGGACCGCACTGAGTGACACCGTCGGGGCAGGAGCTGGGCAGCTCTCTCTTGGCCGCCTTTCCCACTCATACTGCATGTAACAGCTGCATCCAGCCTTGCTTCAGGGCACTGCCAATCCACTGGGTTTCTTTGTCCTTTGTTTGGATTTCGTCCGCAGCGGTGCCTCAACAACATCTTCCGCCAGATTTCTGAATTTGTCCAGCTTTACCATCCCACCATTTCTTCTTGTTACGTTCTCTGTTCGTGACGAGGAATAAAAACAGTTATATTGCCAATAAATCCCTTCAAACCCAGGGAATGAAATTTTGAAACAACAGAGACTGGCTTGTGATTGTTGTGGCCCTAGCTTTGGCTTAAAGCAAGGAAGCCCTTGGGCCCAGCATATAAGAAGTTATGTAATTCTAGTTTCTATCTTCTGAAGGTCCTGAATCATCAGTAGGGATCCCACCCAAATCTGGGGGGCGAGTATGAACTCAAAAGTTGTGGGATTCTTGGATGTCTCTGTTCCTGGGAAGGGTGGGAGCAAAAAGAAGGCACAGCATGTTCTCCTAAGCTTTCCCAGGGAAAATTATACAGTAGCGCTGTGAAAATGCACTTGGGGAAGGCACTAGGGGCGGAACGCTTGGGTACAAGGTGCATTTTCCCGGTGCACTTGCGACAGACTTAAAAAGGGGAATGAGCAAGGTGTGCTCTGTGCTCTCCTGGGGCACCTTTGTGGTTGGGTTCTGGTCTCGGACCTTCCCCCCGGCATTAGCCGGAGTGTTGTACTTCGGAACTGCCTGGTTTACATCATCACCCGGGCTTCTGCGGGGTGGTTGTGTCACCGTTTTTCTTATGAGGTTACAGTTATGCAAAAGCCGTTTCTTCTCAGTGAGTTGAGCAAGTTTCCCCCTCTTGTTTCTTAGAAGGATCACAGGAAGCAGACGATCAGGTTGAAGCAGGAACCGAGAAATGTTTATGAGCACTTGTTTTGAATGTGTTTTACTGCAAAGAAGCTAAAGAATCAATATGTATTTTAATTGCTACTAAGGAGGAAGGGGTGACTCACTGACAGAACTCCACTCGCTGTGTTGGGTGGAGTTTTGGGGGTTTCTGTTTGTTGACATGAATATCTCTTAAATTGCCAGTTTTAATTACGCAGTCTGACGTTAGTCAGAAATTTTGGGTTTTATGCAAGAGAAGACAAATTTTGCAGAACTGTCTTACCCATGAAGATCAGGGTGCAAGATTATCAGATTAAAAGAAAACACGCTTTTATTTGTTCATAAATGGAGAGCTGGTTGTTTTGAGCACGTAGCCATCCCGGGTCACTCAGCCGCAGGAGTCTGTTCAAAGGTATTTAAATGGACAGCGCAGCCTAATGCAAAGAACTTGCTTTTGTCTCTGTTTTCATGACAAAGAATTATATTAAAAGGGGGAAGTTATCAAGCTAAATCTTTGTTATCCTAAACTTCTGTTTGGAATAGAATAAATTACAGATCAGGTTCTTCTCCGTCACTGCTGGATTTGGTGATTGTGTAACTGAATATGAAATTATGACCTAGTTTTTTGGAAGTGGTAGAATGCACAAATACAACCAGATATTTCTTTGATGTGGTCCTTTTTTGCATTCAGTTTTTAAACACACAACCAAGCTTTTGCTAAAGACCTGTGAGACAAAGGTGAGGATTAGGAACCAAAATCCTTGCCATGGAAAGGATATTAGAGGCCAAGATTTGTGTTGAGGAGATTTGGGAAAGGGGAAATACTTGGTGATAGCGTTTGCTTCTTGTGAAGTACACACCTGAATGGCCAAAGATGCCACGTTCGTATAGTGTAAATTGGATATAAAGAGGGGGCTGTAGTCTCCATTACAGTTGTGCTCCCATTCCTCTCTCAGACTCTGTTTTGTTAATACGTGCATGGATTTCTCGTGTTTGGCATGTTATTTGATACCTGGATGATAAGATTTTTCGGGTGTGAGGACTGTGTTTACTCTAAATGAGCTTAAAGTGGCCAAGGAAGAGAAGAGAGTAAACAGTTAATGCGTTCAGGAAACAGACTTCAAAGTTTGTTGTGAGAGTAACATTCTTCCTCCCCAAAAGTTCAAAATGCCAGTGTCTAAAAGCCACTCAGTACTTCAAAAGGAAATGTATCACAGTAATGCATAACCTTCTAGATAAGGTGTCTCCTGCCAGCAGAAAAAAAGAGAGTAAGAGCGAGTGCGTGTGAGATGGGCAGAGAGATGCAGGGTGCAGTGGGCAGGATCTGGGATACAGCTGCAGACGTGGGTTTCCACAGTGAAATCCTGAAGTGGCATCGGAAGGGGCGCCGAGAGCTCCCAGGGACCCTTGGCTTAGTCCCATCTCTCCATACTCTTCATGGCAGGAGGTGTGATGGAGTGGGAAGCTGTTACACCCCACTATGTGGCTGCTCCTGGTCAGTCCAGCAGTGTGAAAATTGTTCGTAGCTACGTCAGAGACTTGGACATGCTCTGTCCCCTCCACGTTTCTCAGTATTTCCAGTCCTGTTTTCAAACGTGGGTCTGCAGTGGTTTCAGGATGCTCACCCAGAGCACACAAGGAGCGTTTGCCAAGTGTATTGATGCATGCAGATTTTTTGGAAAGCAAGTCAGGGTGGGAGTAATCACTTTCATGAATCACTGTAGTAATAGAGAAATTCTCTTCTTTATTGACCTGTGCAGCGTGGCACTGATATCAATCAGTACCCTGTGTGGCTATGGGAAGCCTTTTGAACATCATTCATTCAAGCAATAAACACAAAAAACCCATCTAGGCTGCATTTTGTTCTAGCTGCAGCCTTCTTGGCAGAGGACTGTCTCTAATCCATTGCGACTGCTTAAAGTTTCATACATATATTCATTATTATTATTCCCTAGTCACTGCAAAGACATGTTAACTGTTATTTTCCCTATTAAAAGCATCGTTCCCCTCCTACAAAGAGAGTAAAGCGTGTTACCCACAATTTGCTAATGGTCAAGCAGCAGCTGTGCGACAGCAAACTGTACAGCGGGAGAGTGATTTCAGAGAACTTTACTGTGAGGTTGCAGGCAGTTTTGCTCTCTTGTGCCGATCTTTGCCTTCAGCTCAAAATCCAAAGCTGCTGCAGCCCTAGGTAGGGAACTTCCTTGATGTTTCTTTAGCTTTGGAGTAGCAAAATCTTTTCTGAAGTGTTGGTACAGCACCTAGCCAAAGCTTGGGGAAGGGCAGATGATGGAGAACTTGTTTTCCTGCTGTATCACCAGATTGATAGGTGGGTAGGTAGATAAATGGATAAGGTTGCAACTGAAAATATTTCCTCTGCTTCACGTGTTGCAATTTGACCACACTTCCCCACTGATGCTTATCGGGGAGATGCATAAATCGTACGGCTTTTTTCCTCGAAGGTCCACATACACTGTTTCTGCACAGCGGTACAGCTGCACCAAGGCTAGCAAAAATCAACTGCGCGCCTAGACGAGGCCTATGTTATCAGTACACTCGCAGGTTTTTGTCGTGACGTTGTAGAAAAACACCTGAGCCCTGTCTATTTTGAGATACAGGGCGGTTGAAAAACGGGTCTGTTTTGTAGCGTACCAGAGACCACGGAGACTGAGCTTTTTTGGTCTATAACAAATACCACTGGAGAACATTAAGCAGCAATTCGCTGTTTCATTGGCAGGAAATAGGATGTTTTTGAAGTGTGACAATGTGTCTGTTTAAATTTTGATGAGACACAGGTTCGCCAAAGGTAATAAGGGTTTGTGAACCGTCCTGGAGTGCTTGTTGCAAGGGCGGGTGTCTGCTTTCAGTGTCAGCTGGTGGGAAAGGACGGTGCCAGCCACTGCCGCGACACGTTGCTCGTCACGGTATCTGTTCCCCACGTGCTACGTAGAGGGACAGAAAAGTGACACTGGCCACTGAGCATTTCTCACAGCTGACCATTACCTCGAAAACGAACTATTCAAACCTGCTTGAGGTATGTGCTGGAAAGAGCCCTTAATTAAAACTCGGTTGGAGTTAGAGCCTGATGTGGGTCAGGTTGCTGAACAGCACTGCAGGAGGGGAGGCTTCTTGTATTTTATGTGTTGATTTGGTATAAATGCTATAGGGCAAGCCCTGTCCTTCCCTAGGTGCCAGAGCCAGTGCTGTTCCGATCTGGCACGGGCCTTCCGTGCACTGATTCCCACCCCCCTTCAGGAAGTCAGTATCCTGGTGTCCGAACGGTCCCTTTGGAGCAGGTCCATGCTTCAAGAGAGCTGTGGGATCGCTGGAGTCTCCCTGGGTCATCTTGTGCTCTTATTTTCTCAGGGTAGAATGGAGTTATGGTAGTGAGTAAGGTAGCTCCATTTCAAAGCCTAGGTGTCTTCATCTGCTTCTTGCCTTCTGCTGGGAACTGTTAGCCACATTTCCCACCTTCTTTCTCATATGTCTGAGATGTACTTTGGACTGTTCCACATTTTTTGTTTGTGTAAAATACAGCAAAAACTGCAAACAGGAAGGATGTATGTGATTGCCTGCTGGTTATGAAAGCTCCCGTAAGCACCAGCTTGGAACAAAGGAAGCACTGAAAAAGGCAACTGTAAAGAAGCAAAGGATTAATTTTAATGCAGTTTAGAAATTCCAGCAACTTTCTTCTGAGTGTAGAATAAACATTTTAGTGAATCGAGTGAAACAATCTGGAGGAAACAGGGATTTGTGTTCTTGTTGATGGAGTAGATCCAATTTTTAGTGGAAATTACCCTTCACAGCTTTACTGGGGCCCAGATTCAAAAAAAGCAGCCCTTCATATCCCGCCTGTTCAGATGAATCACTGTTCATGATTTGTGTCACACGTTAATGCCTGGTTGCTTCAGTCGAGAGCGATGTTCTGCCCCATCCGAGCACATAGTAGAGACTGTCTTTGCCAAGAGCCTTCTAGAGACCTGAAGTGGGGAAGGAGTAGGAGAGGAGGAAGGGAGGTGGGATGACAAACCAAGCACCAGCAGAGACTGTGATTTCCAAAACAAACCTCCTCAGAAAGTGCAGCGGAGCCACTGTAAAACCAGGGTTGTCTCCCCACACACCTCCCTCTCACAGCCCGTCATCCGTGGACTCCCAAGGCTTGTGATTGCACCTACCTCTTCCTTGTACACGCTTCCTTAGCTGGGAAACCACAGTGTCTCTGAGCGTGATTTATTAAGGCTGACATTGAAATGTCATCAATAACGGGATCTGACTTGGTGGAGCTGTGCTGCTGTCCCAAGTGCCAGCATAAAGGAGGTCACAGCACATGCAGAAGGGTGTCACTGTCACAGCTCGGGTTCTTAGCCGTTATTCCTGGACTTAGCGGTAGGCTTCGGAGGAGAACTAATAAAAACATCAGGGCAATAGTGGATATACAGCAGCCTGAACGCACCACGTCTTCATTTGATTCAGCATGAAATACAGTCTGCAGTTTTTCTCCGCGTCTTTTCCAAGCAAAAATAAATAAAATACAGATTTTCCCACCTGTTACACATGACTATACTTATCCTGTGCAGTTGAATCAAACAGATGAAAAGAGGGTTAATTACCATGTCAGTGTTTCAGATTCCACATATTCTGGGAATTATGACACTATTCAAAATTTGCCGAAGATTCAGAGGTAAATATTTTGCTTCTCATCAAGGAGAAAGTTCACTGTCTGGAAAGACCCCGTCCTTCCAGCACACGTGATCCTGTACCGCAGCAGTGGCTGTGCATTGCACCATACTCTTGGGTGAAAAAGAAGGCATTTGAGAACAGTCATTCCTGTAGGCATACTCAGTTTCATACATACAGTGGGGCCAACCTCGTCACTGGAGGTTTTGCAGTTAAGGAATTAAGACAGCAGAGGTTTTGGCCCTTCGCTTCAGATGCAAGAATCATTTATCATGACTCCATTCCCTGGTTCTTGCTGTGCCCCAGGGTGTGGGTCTGCATTCTGCCAAACATGACGGTGTGTTGGAGCACTTGGGATAGTTCATCTTTCACTAAAACATCCAATCTTGATTTTCAAGTGTTTCAAGGAATTAGGGTGTTACTGATGGACTGCCACATTCAGACACTCGCCTTCTGAGTTTGGCATGAGGATACATCTGCCACGTCATCTACTCTTTACTTCTTTTTACTCATATTAATAATTTAGTTTATTCCCTAATTTCTGTAGGCTTTTCTTTCTATTTTTGCTAGTTATAATTAGATGTTACAGTGATTTTATATTGTTGTTCTCATGACTTTAGGAAGACAAAACCCACTGAAATAGTAGCTTTCATTTCTGTAACATGTTCGTTCCAATTTCAGAAGACACAGCAGCGGTGAATGAATCAAAACTCCCTCACTCCACCAGCTGGGAAACTGAGGCTCAGCTGAGCTAGTTGATTTGCTCAAGACCCAATTTGGGTCTTGATGTTGGTCTCTGGCTCGCTTAGGAGCGGAGGTCTCCGCTCAGGACCTCAGGATCTCTCAGACGAACTAGGAAGCTGTTAGGCACTGTGGGTCCCTTCAGAGTTTTTCAGATCTTCTCTCTACCTTTCTTTCCTCTGAAGAAAGGTGTAAAACAGGATTGCTTTCACAAGATGTGCATAAAGAAGGCAGCTGTTACCAAGCTCTGAATAGAGCTGATTAATCAGATGTATCCACACTGGGATGTTGTGGGCCTTGTGTGTAATTTGAAGTTGTATGTTTTTAACTCTAGCACACCTTAAAAACCTCTCTGGATAATTCTCTGTAAGTCTTCTCCATCGATCATATGGAATTTTTCAGCTGAAATCTGCTTTCCATTTACTTTTCACCTTCAAATTGCAGTTCCCCAAGGTCCTTTATAGAGAACTATAAATTGCAGATAGACGTTTTTGATTCTTTTTATTCAAGCTTAATATCTTGCTCAGTTAGTGAACCCTTAGGAATTGCCGTGTGGCCCCTTATAACCGGGGTGGTAATAAAGTGGCAGATTTGCAGAAACCCTATAAAAATGTGTGCAACGGTAAATTGTATTTAGGCTACTACTGGGGAGAGAGGCATGAATGTACAATTATGAGAAGGATGTCCCTGAAGAGAGATTTCAATCCGTTGCCATAGTCTAAATCCTCTATCTTGTGGTGCACAAGGTAATTCAGGCATAGAGCAGAGGATTTTTTTTTCTAAAGAGATTATATTACCCATCTCCTCTGTTGATGGATTTTATTGCACAGGTTCACTGAGAGTTTTATTATTGCATTACTTAATCTGTTTTTGAGGTTCCTGAAACATTTTAAATATAATAATGAGTTCAGCTGTATGTTTGCGCTCGGCTCCTCTCGATGCGTTGCCGAGGCAGAGCCTGCGACCTGGGGGGGAGCCGGCCAGCCTGGGACCCCGCGGCCGGCAGCGCTGAGCAAAGCCACCGGCTGCGGAGCATCCCATCGCGCTAACTCCCCGGAGAACGGCGTGAATGTTAAACAGACTTGTCGGATATCGTCTAAATAACAGATTCCAGTCCTTTGCCTTCTTCCAAAATAGGGCAAGGGCGAGTTATGACAAAGACGGAGAGATGGCTGCGGGACATAGCCGTGATTGGCAGCCTGCTGCTGCCTTGGAAGTTTCTTGTGCCACATCTCGTTTTAAAAGCCAGCTGCTCAGATAACGAAGTGTCATTAAGAGGCAAGACACTTGTCATACCATTTTAAAAGAAGTGTTGTCGTGTTATAAAAGAAAAAAAAAAAGCATTCCCATGTGGAAATCATAACATAACATCCTTCCTAATGGTGTGACAGTGGGGAGGACTGTCTTGTTTCTCCTCAGATAGAACAGAACTTTTTCCTAATTGTCGTGGTTTTATTTGTTGATTATTTTGTTGATAGGCCTGATTTTTAAATGAGACTTAATCCAGCCCCTTTGAAAATAAACGTTTTTTCCTGACAGGTTTTTTTCCTATAGAAAGCATAGGATTTTGCCTGCCCAGCTGCGTAAATTTCTTTTGTGGTTCTCAGAAGAGCAGGAGCAGTAGATGTATCTGTTGTAATAGCAGGACATTTATATATTCTGTTTGCTAAACCAATCTGAGAGCAGCGTGGGAATAGAGATCACTATTACGGTGAATTCCCATACTGCTAACGTCAGAAATGATACAATGTTTCAGAAAAAGAGCTACTTCCACTACTTGCGGTGGCAGGTTTGTGATGCCAATTATAAGACAGAAATTAACAAAACAGCCCTTCATTTTGAATTTCAGTTCATAGCTCAGACATGCCTAGAAGTGCTTTTCCCAGTGAACCTTCACTCCTCTTCACAAGATCAAGGCAGATTGCATTTCTCTGATATATAAATATGTATTTAATAGAAGCGTAATAGATTTTAGATTTGCAATATGCCCCAAAGTTGGAAAATTGCGTGAGTTCAGTGAGCTCCCGAGACTCTGTGGCGTGGCAGCCTCAGGTGGTTACAGGGACTTGTGCGGAGGCAGAGGACCTGGGAGGAGGCACGGAGCCTCAAGCTCCGGAGAGCTCTTTGTTACCACCGGGCTCTGCTGGTGCTTTAGGCTCACGCCTTGCGATGTCAGCAGCATCAGTGTCGGGGGCCATTGCGAGGCGTGAGCCGTGCCTCATCCACCAACAGTGCCCGTTTCTCTCCAGGGGGAACGTCCCTCTAACTGCGTCCTCTGAGCGGCACCTCGCTCGCGCGGAGGGTGGGATGTCCACTCGCAGGAGCGTGGAGATGTCCTGCTCTTCATCAGGGCTCTGCTCGTCACTGTTATCTGCTGGAAGCAGTAAACATCTCGGCGTGAGAACGCTGCAGACTAGAGTGAGGCAGGTTTCCACGCGTTATCGCAGGGGCTTGCAGCCTGGTGTCCTCTGCTCAGGATAATACTTCAGTGTGGTGGTTTGAGAGCTTTGCTGAAATGCCTACAGAGAAGTCCAGTTGAGTACATTTTCACCTGGAGCTCCAGAAGATACTCTTTCTTTTAATCAAGAGCCTGCGAAAGATGGCAGACAAAAGCCCCAATGGCAGAGCTCTGTCCAAGGCAGCACAGGCAGCAGTCAGCCCCAGTGCTTTACCACAGGATTCCTGTTACTCTCTCCCTAGAAAACAGGTAACTCCTCAGGCTTTTACCTGCTTCTTATTTTTCACTGGAGCTGATATTCAACACACGAGTTATTAAGATGTTTATTAACTCCTAACACGTGTGCGTTAGGAAGCAGCTGACACCCTCGGTGCGTTGCAGGTGACCCAACATCCCGAGCTGATGCTCGGACCACTGCAGTAGGAGTGACTGACCCATCTCACGTGCACTCTCCCAAGGTTTTCCTTGGGTGGCTGCAGGACAGATCCTGTAGAGCACTGCTGTGGCCGAGACAAGCATCTGAGCAATCATATTTGAGCTCTTCTTTGGCTTAATTTTGTTTTCCCGGACAGGTATGTGGTTACCTGCAGCAGCAAGAGGTTCTCTCAACAAGAAGAGTTTTCTGCACACTACAGGGCTTAATGAATCCAATTTGCAGCCATTTTTCCATTAATGGAAACCTGCAGTAATTAAGTAGAATGCACACAAGTACAGACTTTTAACAGCTTGCTTTATATTGAAGTAAGCCCTCAACTGAGTTTGCTTGAAAGTTTATATTCATGGCTTACAAAGTAATGCTTAATGTAAGGCAGGAGTACTGGATAGTCTCTCCGAGTTAAGTCTTTCTTCCTGTCTTTCCCTGTGTTCTCAGCCCAGTGAGTGACCTGGATCTAGTGTTTAGGTTCTAGCATCTGAGTATCTGAATGTGGGGGTGAACTGAAACCATTTATCCTACTATGAAGATGATGCAGCAGCTGGATTTTAAAGGAACTGTGTCTGAACTCTGTAAAGTTGCTTTATTTCGCAGTACATAGAGAACAAATCTACTTTGTTCTTAATCTTTTTTGTTAGCTCTTATCACCAAGGTACGGATTCCTTTTTGTGTTACCTGTGCCTTGCAACGTTTTGATGCTGCTGAAATATCAAGTATCAGACTTGTATGTTCAAAAATTCCTTGGGGATTACATTCGGTACAACCAAGGCAGCCTGCCTGTGTGTAGTGATCTCTGTGCTATAAGCCACATCCATGAATGAAAAAAACCCTGGATAGCCAGCTGGAGACAAGGAAAATGTCCTACTGTTGCATGGCTGAGGACAGTTAATCTGGCAGCCTTCGTTAGTCGATGCTTAGCTGATAATGAGTCTCAGCAAATGGCCTGCATTCAATATAAACTCCTGTGTGTTTGAATGTTTCACCAGTCCACAATGTAGTTTAAACTTTATGCTTCTAATTTTACTCAATGGAAACCAGATGAAATGAAAACAGGAATAGTCAAAAGAAAACACTGTTTGAAATACAGGCCTGTGAGCAAGGAAAAACCCGAATTTTTTCTAAACCCAAATGAGTCACTAACCCACTGTAAGACATGGCTAAATCACTTGAGTACTCTCCATCTTTTATTAAGCGCAGCAGGAAAAGAGCTTAAGTCATGATAAAACCAAGCCTGCAGCTGCGTTACTTTCTTGGGTAAATAAGCATGGGATGGAGGATGCCGTGATTTGCCGATCAAAGTGGTGGAGACTTGCCCTGGGACCTGTCACTGTTCTGGTGGCTTTGCCTGGTTATATTCCCTCCCGCTTAACCATCGGCCACCATCGATTCGGCTGTATCTACATAGGGTTTCCTCTTTGCGGTGGATGTGTAGGCGGCCGAATCTTGGTTCTCATGAAAGCGAGAGAGTGAACGGTAGCCAGGCACGGTGCGCGCAGGTGCTGCGCGAGCCGTCCAGTCATAACTCCGCTCTGCGCCTCAGTTTGGACCTGAAACTGCCCCTGCTATTTAAGGTCTAACTGCACACACCGCGGCTTCAGCAGCACCGGTTTGTCTCGTGTTTTGGGGATAGCGACACGCTTCCCCAGCCGTGAATCTGTGGTTCTCAATCTTATTTGCATTACAAGTGGAGGCGGATAATTTTTTAAACCTAGATCTTTAGGATGTCAGAATTAGGTGTTAACACATTTTTTATATATTAACAATTAATAAACAGAATCAAACCTCCTAAATGAGGTTTCACTTCTTTAGTGAAGGAATTTTTTCTTCCTAAGTTCTAGCTCTTCAGTTAGACTTTATCTTGTAGATTGAACCCAAACCTGAAAAATAAATACACTGCATAATATTTAAAAAATATGGAAGCAAAAAGAGATCTCTCAAGAGGCAAGGGGAGAGGGAGTCTCTGCAGTTTGGTACCATGTAAGTTTTCACCTTATAACTAAGGTAAATGTGCCTTTAAAGTGGCAAATGATATAGCAGCTTTAAGCTCACTGTTACTTTTTGAAGATTGGGACATTTTATTTTTTGCAAAGCCATTTCCAGCACTGTTTCAGCCCAAACTCTCCAATTCCATGAGTATCTGGGAAAAAGAGGAGAGACCTGGTGTCTGAGTAGGTAATTTATGCCCAGTAATTAGGCCTATCTTCTCCCTTGGAGGTTTAGTTACAGGATTTCTGGTAAAGTGGAGACCAAATTGGTCATGCTGGTAGTAGTGGTGACTCACTTACAGACACTTTCGTACTTAAACCGGGAGGAAATTGGTGCAGTTTGCTACATCTGCAGCTCCAGCGTGGTAAATGTTTTTGGCCAGGAACAGTGGACAAAACTTGCCCTGGATTTACCCCGTAATGCTCTCAGTGAGGAGCTCCAGGGCACAAACCAAGCTACAAATTGGTCAACCTGAGATCCAGATATGAAAATCTACAGGGCACTTTTCTTTAGTCAAAACTTTTCCTTTGTTGCATTAGCTGCTCTGTGGTCTAACAGCTATCACCTGCAACTCTGCAGGGATCTGAAACGAAAGGCAGCGCTTCCTACCACGGCAGGAACAAAAAGGATTGCGAGGGCAGAGCAGGCACGGGAAGAGACAGCTTTGTTTGATTTAAAACAAACAAAAAAGGAAAGTGCTTGGCAGGAGTGAAAACTTGGGAAAAAATGGTTTGCAAAGGATTCTCACTAGCTGATACTGAAAGCGAGTGGTAGAACCCAGACACTCGAAGGAAGCTGGTCAGGATCTGAGTAACCCCGGTGGGAGTCTGTACCAGCAGGAGGAAACTCACCGTCAGCGTTGGGTTCACTCCTGAACTCTGCTCTGTTGTTCCCAAATGCAGAGTCAGAAATTACTACAGAGGTATATTTATTTTTCCTTTTTCATACTGGGGTCACCACAGTGTTGTATGATGAAGATGTACAAGCTGAGGTCACAGGAGCAGCAAATGGCTTTTGAATTCTTCTGGTTTTTTTGTTAGGCCAGGTATTTTCTTATGAATCACAAAGTATTGTTCTGCTTGGGGCATGCTGGAGTCAGGGTGAGACTGGGACCAGAAATCTGACTTCCAAAATGCTCCGCACCCAGTGCTGAATTCTCTCACGGGTCCGCCCAGCACATATGTGGGTGAGGGTTGCCAGTCTAGTCTGCCCAACAGCCTTAGGAAAGTAGAAGTAGTAATTCCACATCAGATAGCTATCCCCACTCCCTGCTCCCAGAAGCTTGCGAGTGCAGCTGAGAAGCCATCTTCACAATTTTTCCAGTAAAGAAACTCTGAAAGATATGTCCTGCAACAAAAATACGTGTCCCAAGCAGGAGAAGATTGTTTGCTCAGAGAAGTGCAGCCAGGGAGCAAAGCGTGGAAAAGAACAGCTGGGAAGAGCAATAGCGTGCCTTGTTGCACCCAGAAGAGCTGAGATGGCAGCGGCGGAAGGCTGCGTGCCTCGGCGCTCTGATGCGAGAGCCGAGTGTGGTTAGCTGAGAGCATATGGCGGTCACGCACACACGGAACTGTGTGGGTACTTAAGAGCAGCACGTTGAGGTTAAATGCACTACATCTTTATCAGTCTAAGATTCAGAGTTGATGAAACCAGTGTGCATATTTCTGTCTCCTTTGACTTTGTCTCGTTTACCATGTTTCCTCTAAACATCAGCAGATATCTCTCGAAGACCAGGATGGCATTCATCAGCAACAGCTTATAAACAAAAGGGAAAGAAGCTGCCAGCATTCTTTCCTGTCTCTGGGTTGTAAAACAAAGACTTAATATTCTTAATAACTTTCTGCTTTAAGAGTACAAGTTGAATCCCAAGGTGGTGGCAACAGAAATCTCAGCAGATGGGAAGGAGGAAGTATTTTGACTGAAGGGTTTGCTGCTTGTAAGGGTTTGTAGTTGTCGGGAACTTAGCATGTCTTGATTTTGGTGGCAAACGCTTTGGGGGAAAAGAGCCCTAGTTACAAACTTGTCCACCACTCATCTGAGAGTGATGTGAGCGTTCAGAGTCTCCTGCTGTAGTTGATGGGCTGCAGCTTTACTCCTGAAGGCTTAGTACTGGGAAACGTAAACAAATGTTGCCTTCCAATTCCAGTGCCCTTATTAGAAGACACTGGTAAGTACCTCTGTGACTGCCAAAGCCCTTTTGGGCTCAGTGGTGCCAACACTCGCAAGAGAAACCCCTCCCAGGTTCTTGAGTCACAAGCAGCAGTGTGGGGTTACATAGGAAACTAAGCTGTGTGAGGCAAAAGCAGGTATTGGAAACACCTGCAAACCATTCAGACTAGGAAATTTCTAATTTCAAAACAGTACTTTGGGAGAGAATCGGTACCAGTGTGAACTTCTGGCTTTACTGAGGTCTTAAACACTGGCACGATTAGGAGTGGGTTTTCCTTGTTTGTTAATATTTTTAGCTGAAGGTTCTTGCCTAACTTCAGAGACTTAAGCATATGTGAAATCTGCTTTCTTGCCAAAAAGGCTTTCTAGGAAGGGAGATTAATTCAAAAATTGACTCAAATTCACAATTTCGATATTGCAGCATGTGCTGGGCTACTGAGTTGTGCTTGTGCGAAGACCAGTGCAGACAGAGCACACGGACAATGCATGCGGCTGTTGTCTTGTCTTCTTCCAACAGTCTGTATTCTGGAAGAGGTGGCATGCTGAGAATTCTGATGCAGAATAATTTTTAAAAGCGTGCAGCCATGGATTAGGGAAGTTTTTTTTATTTGGAGAATCATTCTTAGTGACTCACCTGAGGGATTTCTCTTTATTAAACTAACAAGGAAAGAAACCGTTGAGCAGTTCAGACTTCGAAGACCTCATCAAATTCCTGCTTCTGCTGTGGTGAATTTGATTAGGTAAGGGAAGGAGTTTCACATGATCCCAAAAGCTTTTGTGTTATACTTGTTTCTTGTTAGTCCACTAAACAGCCTTATTCCCCTCACACTTGATCTATGCCTGACCTACATGTCAGCAAACAGCAACTGGGTTTTGTAACCTTGAAAAAACACTTGGCTGAGTTTTAAGGAAGCTACAGCTGACTTGCAAAACATCCGCATGTCTAAAGCCAGTTACTTGGAAAGAGATTTTGGATCTTCTTGGAAGCCATGCCAGATGTAGTGGGAGCTTTCTTCCCCGCTAAAGGGTGACTGAACAGAGTCTTGATAAAACTCTTGTGACTGGCAAAGTTTCCCTGGAGCCCAGCATCTGCTTGTCAGCACAGAGATACATCGGGACTGTTTTCGGAGTGATGTGTGGACATCAGCACTTCTTGACATCAGATGAACCATCTTAGCTCCTGTGTTATGGACAGATTCGTGTTGCAAGTGCTCTGTCCTTAGGAGGGCAGACATCTTAGTGTTTGGTTTTTATTGTGGGAATGATGCTGGAACACACTGTTGGCCAGTGAAAATACGTTGACAAGGTCACATGGAGCCTATAAAATTCCTGTTGCTTTTAGATCCAGCTGACAGGCATCCTTTAGACTTGAATATTGCTGTGTAACCTTCCCAAGGACCTCCAGAGCTGAAATATCTGACAAGAAAACTGAAGCTCAACACCAAGGTCTTCCCTGCTCATGAATTTTTCATGTCTTTGTTTGAAAAATGCTAGGCAGTAAAACCCTCTCGTTATCTCTGCTGTAAGGCACAGTAATTAACATTCACACTGGAAAAAAAAAAAGAAACACAAAACAAAACAAAACAGAAAGAACTGTCTTGTTTCTGTTGAAGCTTAATTGCTTTGTTGAGTTTATCTTTGGGATTGTGTGTGTGAGTGGATTGCCCCCACTTCTGCTTTCTTCTTTCTCTTCCTTCTTCCTCACTCGCCCATTCCATTTCAGAGCCCAGCATGAGTCTCGTGGAAGTCCATGACATGTAGACCGCTGGCTATGGTCAGGTCAGGATTCAGCCTGAATGTGACACTTTTTGAAGCGAGGGACATGCAGATCAGCATGGAACAGTAGTTCTTGACTATTACCCAGAAGTCAAGCGCAGTTTCCCTGCTCACTGATGGGACTTCATTGGTTTAGGGGGCGAGGAAGCGTGCACGAAGCAATTCTTTGAAGTCCTAAAGCTGGCAGAGACCAGGAACCCACCCTGCCATACTCCTCCCCACTGACCCAGAACCATTCTCATTCTGCACCCTAACCTCATTTCCCACACTAGACTTCACTTTCCCAACCAGTTTTTAAACTTCTTGGTGCTGGGAGTTGCTTTTCAAAGGCACCTTAAAAATGTCAGTGACTCGGGTGGAGACACCGTCTCTCCGTAGTGAGCTGAGGTGGTGCATGCTGCGTAGGTACGCCCGTGCTGGTCTCCAAGTGCATTGGCAGTACCCATTTCATGCTCTCTGGGCAAATGCGTGATTGCGAGTGTTGATGGAAAGTCAGCTGTAGCTTGACTTGGATTTTTGGTGTCAAAAACTGTGTTATTGTGCACTAATGACAAA
Source organism: Eurypyga helias (assembly GCF_000690775.1). Taxonomy (NCBI): domain Eukaryota; kingdom Metazoa; phylum Chordata; class Aves; order Eurypygiformes; family Eurypygidae; genus Eurypyga; species Eurypyga helias. The sequence continues at coordinate 314,077 of NW_010261119.1, forward strand.
TTACTGTGCTTTGTAAAGTAACACGGTGGCTTTAACGCACCCGTTGATACGATAGCTGGAGCATAGAACAGGTTAACCACTATTCAGCTCTCTGGCAAACTTTCCTAGCCCCTAATTATTAGCTGCTTTATCAGTTAATATCTGAGTGATCCCCTTCCTTTTTTTTTTTTTTTTTTTGTTAACAGAAAATCCTGAATCTAGTCCTTACTACTGCTGAAAGGGAAATGACTGTGCTGATTACCTGCGCGCCGGTTGCTCCATCAATTCAATGTAGGGATACAATTATGGTTTGGAAAATTTGCATTAAGAGGAAAGAAAAAATCTTTATTAAAACATAATTATTGCTTAAGAACTTGCTACAAAAATGCCAATGGGTTTTTCTTTTAAAATATTGTTTATGATTCATAACATGTTACACTGAAGCACCTACCTGTCTGTCAGAGGTAGGACTCGGGAACAATAGATGCTGTTCTTCATGGGTTGTGCTAAAAGCTTTTGCTGGGATAAGGGTCATTATCGTCATCAGTATTACCATTTTATTCCTCCTTAAACCCTGAAATTGAACTAAGACGTTTCAATGGTTAAGAACCTGAGGGAGTTTAATTAACCCGTTAAAGACAATTCCACTACAGAGTTAGACTGATGAGGGGATATTTAACTTACTGTATTTTAGTTGATCAAAGCACAATCGTGGAACAAAAGCTCCTGAACATAATTTTTTTTATCCTCCCCTAGATGTTGAAGAGCATTAAGCCTTTAAAAATTATCATTAATGTATGTCAACTCCTCCAGTTTCATTTTCTGGTGACTTTGAGCAGATGTAGTTCACATTTATAACCAGCATGATCTTCACCATCTGAACATTCATGATTTTATGAAATAAGACCCTTGAGACATAATGTTTTATTCCCTCAGGGTGAGATGTACCCATGAAGTGACTCAGATGGAAAGCTTGTCTCTGTTACACTGACTAAACTTTCTCTCTGTGGTGGCGCCAAGACTGGCACATCAGTGGGCGGCGTGGTTTGATTGGCAGTACCGTTCTGAAGGTCGTTTTGCTCAGTGTATTCAAAGTGAGACAGATGTGGCTTTTTTTTTTTTCAGTTCTTACTCTGATTAATTGCCTCATTCAATTTCAACTCTATTGCAGTTAAACATTAATTCAGTAGGACTTAATAATGTATTCATTTATGATCTTGCTTGTGCATTAATGACAATGATTTGCTGTTTTTTTAATTACAGGGATCCATGCAATGCGTATTTTACATCCACTTACAGGAAAACGCTCTATACTCTTGTTCTTTTATGTCAGATAAATTAAACACTCAAAGAAGTGCTGAAGTACTTTATGAAATATTTCATTCTAAATATTTGCTGCAAAATATGTATTGCTACAGATGCTAGCTTTAAAAACACTTGGAAAAGATTTGTATATACCTAGGGATTACATCTTTTCATACATTATGTGAGGGATAGTCCTAGACCTCTCCAAGAGCACACTACAGAAGAATGTGCATCCTGCCTCATAAGAGAGTGCCTTCGTTTCATTTTAACACTAATTAGGAGGTTTGCTTTGTTTTGGCTTTTTTCTGTCTCAGTTCTTTCCAGTAATTCAGGCATTGGAGGGAGAGTGGTTTAATGTGGTTTCTGCATCATGACAATATGCCTTCTAACCACCGGGCATCTCTGCGGACCCCTCTTTTCCTGTCCCCCAGATACTCTTTATGAAGTCAGCTCACAAAGAATTTGCGAAGCTTGATGTGCAACTGCGTTGCATCTGTGGTGGCTTTAAGTCTACATGTTTTTTGTATTACCGGGGCTTTCCTTGGTCATGTTTCTTATTCCATAAAACATACTGTTGTACAAACCCTGTGTTTGTTCTCTAGGCCCCCTCATCTATTTCTGCATCGTAATGGAGATCAAAAGTAAATATTAATGCGCCGGGTATTTCATTCCTTTGTGCCTAGTTTTTTGGTACATTTCATCTTTACTGTTCTTTCAGACCGAAGGGTAAATAACCATTACATGCAGTCTCTGCTCCCACAGATACAGTTATCCAGTCTTACTCCGCACTCTTACGTGGAATTAGAGCCACACGTCTTCTCCACGTGGCACTGGGCATGGCCAACCGCTGGGACTTCCGTCTCAATTCAGACATGGCTGGAGCTGAAACTGCTGGTTTGCCTGGTAGTCCTCAGCTGGACACCAGCTTGTGCCTTAACGGCTCTCCCGACCGCACGTACGTGCTTTCCCTATGGTCGCATTAATACTACACGTGGCTCCTGCTAGCGTAATTACGCAGTGTAGCCTGAAAGGTCTGATCACCTACTGCTAAAATGACGCTTTCGTGGGGATTACAGTTCTCCAGCTCAAGTGTTCGGTAGCTTTAATTAAGCAGGAAAAGGCCAGATCAGTAGCAGAGTCAACACCCCTCGGCTGGATGGCGTTGCGTTTTGATCCCGAGCTGTGTATTGGTCCCATGCGATCCATGTATTGAGATGGCCTTTTTGCTGTAAATTATTCTATGTATTCTGCGCTCTATTCAAAAATACAGTCAACTGCTGTGAACAACATATTGTTCATCTGCTGCAGGTTTCATTCTTTCCCCCCGTCCTGAAGTCCAGTTTCAAAATCTATGATGAAAGCCAGAGAGGAATTTTCAATTTTTCTCACTTTTCCCACTCTCCAGTCTGAGGCTACATCTTTTTTTTTCCCTTGGACATGTCAAACTAAATATTTTTTTCATTCTCATTACTGCAGAACTACTCTTGGGAAGATATTTGTTTATGTTCCACTAAGGTCATTCGATTTTAATGTTTTGGTTCAGCAAATATTTACAGGTTCCTGAGCTGAAACATCTCTAGATCTCCTGAGTCCATGGGAGTATTTCTGGTGATAGTGGAGGGAGGTGAACCAGTGTTTTTCAAATAATTACCATCTATATCTTTATGTCTAAAATATCTTCATCTATCTGTCTTAAATACCTTCACTGGGGCATTGAATTCTCCCCTCTCTCTTTTATACATTTGTTTATCCACTTGAAATTTAAAGCATTTCTGTCTCATGGGTTCTTCAGTCTTTGGGCAGTTAGTTTAAACCTCTGCACAGTTTTTTATTTACTGATCTGGATTGCATTGGGGCATCAACCAGCCTAATCCAGAAATTCTAATTAGCACTTCACATCTTCAAAGCATTGTACAAACGTGAACTAATCATACATTAATCATGCTGAATTTCATGTTGGCTTATGTATTCTCTCTCATGTGCTGTGCATTACAACCTGTCATATTGTGAGCCGTAGTATGTGAGAGATGAATCCAAGCTCTTCAGCTTTGTGTTCTTCAGAAGAAAGGCGTTTGTCTAATAATAGCTCCTACTCATTTTCTTCATTCTCTTTAACATTTGGTGCTATCATCAGTCATTTGAAAAATGACTATCCTGATTTCGATGGATTGTCCAATGATGATTGCCCTAATCTGTTTACTCTGATTTCCACTTATTCTGACTGTTGATTCACTTAGCTGTTTTCTGTCATTATGTAGGTTCTGGGGTTGCTAAATAGCATGTAGTATTGGTTTAATTAAAAAAAAAGTGCAGTGTTCATGCCAAAATGGATTCTTCTTCTTCACTGAGCCCATTTAATTAATTTGGAATCTCCCTCCCTCTCCTTGCTGCCTTTTTCTAAATAAAATAGTAAGAAGTTGTTAGGAGTCCAGTAGCGGGTCATTTAATGAGCGCATTAGCGCTGCGCCGGGGCTGTCTGTTACAAACGCCACCCTGTTGGTAGCGCAGTGGTCCTGATTCACGTCTTGTCAGGCGTGACCTAACTACAGGATCTACTAAAAATAAAACACAGTAGGTTTCATTTTAATAGTCACTCCTTGAGGAAAATAACCAAATTTAATCGTGAGGAAAATTAGCAAGAGAGCATCTACTAAGGTGTCGTGCTCGCGCGCTGCCGGTAAAGATTGAGAACCCGGTCCTCTGGGATGGGAGCTCCATCGTTTCCCACATTCTACAGCTCACTGCAAAAGCTGTGCCCGAGTGGTTTCCAAACTTAGGCAGATCCTTGTGGAGCAGTGTTAAACACCGTCGGGCGGCAACGAGCAGCAGAGCATCTGAGGTGCCAGGGTGCTTGGTAGATGCTCCAGGATCCTGCAGCTTTTCAGGTTACTGAGCGTCACAGGAACTTGTAAGTCATGCTGGCTGGGCTCAGAGCCTTCTCTCTGATCTGAACCTCTGTTAACTCTAGCATGATGGAATTTGCTTATACGTTACCTGCTAATTACACGTTGTTTCCACACTTGCCATGTACTCTACTTCCCAGAGGAAAATACTGTGTTCAGAACAAAAAAGGATTTAAAGTTCATACACTTAAACGAATGCATAAAACTTTGGCAGGAAGAGAATATTAAAGTGATATATCTTCCTAATAACCAAAATAAGGAGTATTGTGTTGTTGTTGCTGTAGGAATTTTTTAGTCAACCTTGGTTAGTTATTTGTAATATGTTAGGATGATGGTTCCCGCTCAGATATTTCATTTGTTTGTCATTTTTTTTAGAATTAAAAACTCCTGAGAAGAGGTTGTGCAGTAAACTTTAGTGAACTAATTGCAGAAAGTAGAAGAACTTGCGTGTGGAATAAAGTTACAAATGCACTTACACTGCAGAGCAAAATACACTCTTTGTTGGCATTTAATGGCTTAGTACTGTGTTTCTTGACATTGCACTAAATCAGATCGATACCATAAATGAGGGAATATACCACACGGTGCATTTATCATGCACGTCATTGTCCTTAGAGGTCATCAGATAAGCAAAAAAGAAAGTGATTTCTCATTTCTTATTTTCAATGAGCAATTACTAGTAATGTTGAAGTATTATGCATCATTACTTGTTCAGTGTCCATTATGAAAAAAGGAGAAGTGTAAAGGTTTAATGGAAGGTTTTTAGCTAACCAGAAAGTTGTAGAAATAGAGTGAACTCACTTTAAGCAAATTTTTGATGAAAAGTGACTATTATTACACATATTATCATAGAATCACAGCATGGTTTGGGTTGGAAGGGCCCTTAAAGACCACCCAGCCCCACCCCCTGCCATGGGCAGGGACACCTTCCACTAGACCAGGTTGCTCCAAGCCTCATCCAGCCTGGCCTTGGACACTTCCAGGGATGGGGCATCCACAGCTTCTCTGGGCAACCATATTCTTCATCAGTTCTTAGCAGCATGTTTTCAAGAGGACTGTGTGATGAAAGATGCATTCTTGCTATCCTTGAAGAGAAGAAAATCACGTCACAGAATCACACAGCAAATTGTTGTTCGAGTTAGGAAGTAAACTCGGTCCTTGCTTGCACTCTTGTCTTCTAACCACTGTTCTCAAAACCTCCAGTGTATGAGCAGCAGGGAGAAAGATAAAATGAATGCTACCAGTAACATTGGTAGTAAAGTTAATAGGAACTGGTTTATTAACTTCTGGTGCAGTGCAGGAGTACCTTTATACCGTTGGTGGTGAAGGAACAGCCAGGGTAAAGAAGCAAACATCTAGCAAAGGTGGCTTATGTGCAGAGCAATGACTCGTTCTGCTTCACTAATGGTAGCTATGGCAACCTCAGGACATTAACTTATGCAGTGATTGCAAGCCCTGAGCATCAAAGCAAGTAATTAGGGAGACAAATGGGAACCCTTGATGGATTCTTCCATCAAGATCAAAGCTTTATGTAAGTTTTTCATTAATTTGGGAACAAGCATGGAGATGATTTGTATGTTCTATTAGGCTATCAACAAAAATTGGGACCAAAGCTAGATTGTTTTGTAATTTTTCAAGGAAGAGCCACTCAACCCAGTCAAAAACCTTGTTAATAGCAGTGGTAGTAAATCAGGAGTACACTAGTTGAATCAGGCCATTGGAGTCTCTAGCAATCCTAGATATTTCAGCAGAAATATCATTGGGCTAAACATAGGTTGTTATCATTACCAGGAACATTAACTGTAACTCAAAAATTTTAAGAATACATTATTTAATCTATGGCATGTGCTTCTAAGGATTCCTAGGATTTAGGGGTTTTGTTCTCAGTGTCTTCCAATCAAGAATGGAGAGTCACTGGTTGAAGTTTAATGACCTGTGCTATATAGATGCTCTCAACTGATGGTCTGTGGTCCCTTCTGGCTCTAAACTCTAACCTGTCTTTGTTAATGAAGGAGACTGGGCAGTGTAAACCCTGCGGACAGCATGAAATCCTCAAATAATAGGGGAGATGATAAATTGTCTGAAGCAACAATGAGTAATTGTGATGTCGATCTTTACACAAACCTTTGGATGGGCAAGACCTCTCTCTGTAGGGAGTCTAGAGTGAATTTGCAAGTACCATATTTCATATTTTCTCCCAACTGCATGTGTTTCAATAACCGTAGGCTGTATCTCTCTCTTTCCAAGATTTGCTTTTCTGAAAGGTACCTTATCTAAATTGTCCAGGAGTTTTCCAAATCATTGAAACTTCCTCAGCACCTCATGGAGTATAGAACTTCATGGAGGATGCAGCAATAGTCCCTAGAGCATCAAGAACTTCATGTTGTTGGGATTTTGAGGCAGGCATTAATATTTGGGTTGGGCTTTCATTTTTAATTGATGAGGGAAAAGACTATCTGCCTTTCTTTCCTTCTTGATAATGCAAGCTTCTCTTTAGTAACTTCAAACACCCCAATTCTTCAGTTAAAGGCAAATTAAGTTTTCCTGTATTTCAAATTAGCTCTCTGAGGGTGGCATCAGCTCTGTTTCTTTTATGTTTAAGTCCCAGTTCTTTAATCTGTTTCTAATACATTCTGTTCAGCAATTTTGCATTGCTGTTTTAGTGGAGGCAGTGCTGATTAATTCCTTCTTATGACATCTGTGGCTGCATCCTAGATTAAACCTACTCTAATACAGAGCCTATCATTAAGTGTTAAATATTCTTGCAAGGCTACTTAAATTAGATTCAACATCAGTGGATCATTTAGTAGAGAGTCGTTAATTCTCCATCTTACAGTAAGGCCACATTCTGGTGATGCTTTTAATCACGAGATTATTGAGGTATGATTTGAAAGGGATATGCTGCCCATATTTTGCCTTTGGGCGAATTATGAAAGGTCAAGTTGCCAAGGAAACAAAACTAAGATAACATTACTAATTCCTGAGTCCAAGAGTTGTCTTTCCTGATCATAGCATTTGCTCAACATACATGCTTAGAAAAGATACCAGCTAACAGCATCTCTGCCGTTTAGTTCCTCAGAAAATGACTTTATAATTCTTGCTCTTCTAGATAGTGTTCGTGGTGATGACAAGGCTCACCAGAATACTGCCTCTGCAGAACTCACATTGGTTGGTCCAGTGGTTTATGGGTATGGTAAACATTATTCCTGAGTTACAGAAGGGAAGAGAAGGAAGGGGAGGGTTACAATTTACATATTCAGAGGTAGCTGCAAACTTAAGATTTTACCAGTTTTAACAGTCTAATTTACAGCTCTTTAGAGAATCCTGATGCTCATCAAGTGAAGAGCACTTGATAACACAACTTCATTAAGGCACCTCAAGTTAAACACTCAAATGCAAAGCCTTGACATTTTCCTTCTGGTCACAAGTCAGGCCAGTGGCAGAACCAGACAGAGCTCTCCAGTGTTTGCTGCTATCCAGACTGTCATGCTTCCTCTGTTACTTTCTCTTTTCATTTCCTGTTCCGGGTGGGAAGCAGTAGTGTAGGATTGGCTCCAGTGCAGGAGAACCTGTATGGAGTAGTAGCATGTTCTGATGAGTCTCTCCCTGCCCCTTTCTCCCTTCCATCCACCTGTGTGCTCGTCTTTGTGTCCAGTTCCTTGACCTTCCTTTGGACAACTCATGAAAAAGGAATCGTTTTGTTCCCTGAAGTATCAGCATCAGAGATTGTGGTAGATTCTGTCCTTAAATTTCCATTCTGAACTGCACTGTGTCGTGGGGCACTGCATAATGAATACGACCCTGCCAATCAAGACACTCTGTTTTATATCACTTATTACTAAATTGAAAATGGTGTTTTACTACAGCAATAAAAGGCTGGTACAGCATGAGGTACATTTTTATACAACTCTATGAACTTTGTCATTGAAAACATTATAGCCTTGAATTTGAGAGCACAGTGGAAGGCAATATAATTTGATTACCTATATTAATCAAGTAGAGTACAACATATAAAACCAGTAATGCATAAGTCTGACTGGAGCCAGATAACCCTCTTGTGCATCTTACAAAGATTTATTTTCAGTAATATAATTCATTTGACATGAAAGTATCATAATTGCAGTTGCTAGGAAGGATTTCTTTCCTTTTTTAGGAAAAAATACTAGCGTGCTTTCAAGAGCAGCTTGATCTTCTAAAGCTCTGCTTACTGAAAACAAAGATTCATTTTTGTAACTGTGGCCATTTTTCATTAGGCAGCTGAGCTAACAAAGTGGTTTGTTTTGAATGCTATTTCTGCTTCATAAACAAAAGTGTGTTAGGTGTGAATTTAAAATTAATTTTATGTAATGCACATTGATTAGCCTGAGACCCTGCCGTTCTCGACCCGTGCCACTAAAAGCTGGCCAGAAGCTCTTGAGCTTTCAGTTATCTGTTCAAGTACTCTGCATGAATGCTGGGGGGAACCTTCTCACACTCTACCTCCATGAGAAGGCTTTAAAGTGGATTTAAAGACACCTAGTTACCCTGCAGTCCATGAAACCCCCTCTTGTTATTTTATGTGCAGTAGTGACGCATACTAAGAATAGCATTATCAGGAGTTGCTATTTATGCATCTTACTGCTGCACGTGGCTGCAAACCACACACGAGTTGGCTGGTGTATCACAGCTGATGCAGCAAAAGTCACAAGTGAAAAAGCTAGCGGCTGTGCCGCACCCCCGGCTGGAGCAGGAAGACACCTCTGCTCCGCAGTGCCAGCTGAGAGGAGGTCAAACGGCGTGGTCAAGGTATCTTCCAGTTTTTCAAGCAGATTTCACATTCGCCTTTGTTCATAATAATCTACTGGAAAATGAAAAGTTTCTGTAATTCGGTGTTCTCCCACTCCATGACAAATACCGAATAATTTGTTCCATCTAATGATTAGCAGTTTTGTTGTCGTGCTAATAATAACGGTTACTGATTAAAGGTGATGGAGTTCATTCCCAAACAGACAACATCTGTAGTCCCATCTCATTATTGGTCTGCAGTGCAGTAAGTTGTGTTTTCCATTCTTGCTCTTCGGTCTTCTATTTTTTTTCTCTTATTCCCTCTCCTGTTTAGATGTTTCCTCTTTCTCTTATTCTCTAATCGCTCCAGTCTGGATTAGCCATACAGGGCGCTGTCACTACCAAGGGCAGACGTTGCTGTGTTGGAGCTTCTATTCATAAAGGACATCTATCCACACAACTGAGCATTTCCACATCAGTCCTGGAAGAAAAACGCAAAAAGATCTGTAGCAGTCACAGGAAAGTTAACCATCCTTGAGCCTGCTCAGAAAGTTGCAGGGTAGTTTAGCCAACCAGCCCCTGGTCTTGATCTTTGAAGTCAGTGCTGGTCCAACGACCTTTGCAGTCTGAACGCACAGCCATGAGGTAGGAGGCTCCATCATTGCATGTACATCAGTCACTGACATTCTGGGGGCTGACAAGAACAAATGAGTATCTAGGGGGGTTGGAAGAGAGTAGAGATGTACTAAGGTAGCGGGGAGTCTTTACAATTTCACCCGAAATTGAAAATATTTATTTTTAAATAGCTTCATTTTTAAAGTTTTGTCATTTAGTGGTCCTAAGAAGTATTTTCCAGGTAATAGCGTAGGCCTTGAAGCTTTTATACTCAGCTTTGTCAAGGCATAATTCTGTAAGAGTGAATAACCAACTAGGTTATTTTCTTATCGGATTAGCTCGCAGCCTCTGCTATATTCCTTGGATTATATTGAAGACACCCAAATGTATGCCCTAGGCAATGCTTGTCCTTCACTTCCACGCCTTACCTACTTTAATATTTTTAAGATCTAAATGTATTGAAAGGAAAAAAAGATTTAATTTGCATTGTATTAATGCTAATGACTGCTGCTGGAGATTTTTGGGTGGGGGAGAGCTGTGTTTTAACTTCTCCTATTTTGAATCTTCTATCTTGGTGAATTTCTTTGTTCCAGGGTAGTTTGCCTGTGGCGAGTGGGATGTCCATCCCTCAAGGTTTATTTTAAAAGCAGTAGTAGAAATCTGCAAGCACATGCTCTGAGAGTTTCCTTGGAGGAATAAGTCCCCTGTAGATGTCTCAATTCTTGTGCTAAATCTTTCATCAGATTTGAATTTTAATGTCCAACAATGGACACATTAATGGTAGCTATTGTAAGCTTCATGTTTTTTAGACATAAGAACGTAAACCTGACTGTGAGTTAAATAGCAGTGGAATTAAATAATATTAATTATTGTATTAGTTATATCTAAGTATTGGAAATCTTGTTCCTGACAGCAACAGGGACTTCCCTTCTTAGTGGCTAAAGGTATTCAACAAAACAAAGCAGCCAGTTCACATGACCTTCCTGTATTCATTAACAATGAACTGTACTTCATTTTACTGAATTAATGTATGTTGAGAACACAGTAGGTGCTTTAGGTTGTTTTCCAAGTCTGAAGTTCCTGACTGAATAGCATCCTAAAATATTACATGTGGCATCATAGAGGTATGTTCAAGGTGCGTAGCCTGTCACCGCAGCTGAATTCAAACTGGCTTTAGCACACTCATCCTGCCAGATCCTGAATAAATGGTTACCAGGCATAGCAGAGACTTGCCTTCGTACCTGAATGATGCCAGCTCTGATTCAGAAATTAGTCCCAGCTTCGGAGTGTTCAGAATTGTTTGGGTTTTGAATGGAAAAATCTGTGACGTACTTCCTGGGGAATTTAAGAGTCATCAGGTGGACATCTTCATGCCCAGCCTGGTGCGTTCTTCTGTCGCTGCACCACCTGGACCTACAGAGAGAAGTGGGGAAGGAGGAGGTTGGCAGCCTGAGAAAAATACGTGCGTGTGTATATATAAAAAAAATGAAATTAAATAATCATTCGTGTGAATCAGCTGTCAGAAACCGTGGGAAGTTTCATGACCAGAACCATCACCCTGCGTCTGGAGGGTGCCTGTTATTAAGCAGGATGCTAAGGTGTTAAGAAATGCCTTTCCTCCTGAGTTCCATGCTGAAATCCCCTCTAACGGCTTCCTGCAGCTAATAATGGTTCTGCACCAGGGAAGACAGCTGTGCATGCTCTCCACTAAATAAATATGTAAATGAAACTTCCACGGAGTCAGAGAGCTAAGGATCACTAAATGTTTTCCATTAGAGCCAGGGACTTCAACAAATCCTGTTATTTTGTAGTGGCCAACTACTTTTTGGTGACTCCATAATGACGTGGACATAGCATAGTAATGGACTAGATTTTCAGTCCAAATAGGAGAAGAAAACTGGTGTTTACAGTAAGTGAGGAATTACCAGACAGATCATTATGGTTAAAGTGGCTTTTGACTACATCCATATTAAGTCCTAAACTCCTTAATTTTAAGAAAATCTTATAACCCCCCCTCCGAACTGCAACAGCCTCTAATTGTTGTAAATAATGGCTTTAAGCCACTTTTCTTCTGTTGGACATATCCTGACCAGTCATCCTTGCATTAAAATCAGAGTTGCTCTGCGCTGTGAGTCACTGCAAATCCTCTCTTGGTTTCTGCTCCTCCCTGGAGAGCGTTTGGGACCAAAGCAGCAGGGGCAGGGGGGCCAGGTAACTCCAAGCCAGGAGGCTCATGGTGAAGGGGAGGCAGCAAGGCAAGATGTCTCTTGCAAGCAAATGGCATTAGTCAGTAGCTTAAAATTGTGGAGTAAGAAAGTAATGGATGTCTGTCTTGGTCTAGTGAAAGCCCGTATGCAGCACTGAAGCTGTAATGTCTCCAAGAGAGTCTGTCTCGTGAAAAGAGAATGAGTGACGGGTGACAGAATGCCCAAGGAGGGGAGAATGAAAAGAACTTGTAAGCACTTCAGGAGAGAAGCAAACTGCATCTTTTTTCTTGTCAGAGTCTCCTCCATTTCGTAAATTGGTGAAATGCAGTGTCAGCCATGCAACGTTACGTGCACCCTCCTTTCAGTTACCCAAACACGGCTGTAGGATTGCACCACCAGAGCCACGTGGAAAGGGCTTGAAATAGGAAAGAGGTGGAAAAAGCTTCATTATTTGTGTGGTCCTTGCAAATGCTGGGCTAAATTTGGCCCATAATTCCCATTACCCCTTGGTACCCTCATAGGCATTACAAGGAAAATGACCTCCTGCATTGTCCAATCTCTCTCTTTCTTGGCTGAAATTAAGCATAAGATTGTATGTATGCAGCTGGCTGTCTTTGGGTTTCCCAAAGCAGCTGTCCCAAGGGTACCAAAATTCTACAACCATGGATATAATGAGTCAATCACAATCAGTAAATTGACTTCCAGGCAGCTGTATCAACGTACCATTAAATACTTAAAATGAGTCCAAATAGAGATTATGCGTCGAAAGATATATGGAGATAGAGAGAGAGAGAGATTGATCAGTCGATCTACATTTTTCCAACCATAGGATGGATTGATTCTTGAGAAGACATCATTAAATCATCCAAAAAATTATGGGAAAGCATTATACTGGTATATAAAGCCTAAAGTAGGCGATGTAATATGGCAAACCAGCCCGAAAGCCTCTCTTGAATGTGGTACAAAGCCTGTGTGTAGATGACTTTGGATGCTGGCTTTTCTGGTTTTAATCAAGGTGTCTTTAGTAAATGCTTATGTGGCAACATTCATCTGTGTAGGCTCCAGTAAAAGATTGCATTATGGAATTACGTTTCTACCTTTCCTGCGGGGGGGGGGGCCCCGGCCCTCTGAGGCGGGGTTGGGGGGGGGGGGGGGGGGGGCGGAGAAGGGCAGGGATTTGGGAGACCAAGAGTAATCTGGTGGCTCTTCAGCTTTTTCAAGATGGGTCGGTCACTCTCTCCCAAGAACTGGGTCATTTTTAGACTTGGCTTGAAAGTAGGCAGCTGGAGATCTTACTGTGTAGATCTGAAGGAATCATTTGTAATTATCTCTTTTTTCCTAAAAGTGCTTTCCTGTATATAGGTGTAATAATAAAGAAACCATTTTCAGCATAAAAGATGTGCTTGTCAAACCACAGCAATGATTTTCCAGTTGCAGGCTTTTTTTAGTTGTGCAGCCTTCTAATATTTCTGCTTGAATTCTTTCACGACAGAAGCAAATGAAAATTACACCGTGGTTTTTAGGTCTCTGTTCCCTGATTTTTGCTTGTCATGTCATGAACTTCTTCGAAGCAGTGAAATGGCAGCCCATCTCCCTGAGAGCTCCAGACAGATTTCTAAAGTTGTCTTGTTAACAGCTTGTCAGAAACCTACATTTCAGTCTCGCTGAGTTTATATCATGCAAAAAAAAAAAAAAAAGTTGCTGGAAATTATGATTTTTACAGGTTCTGACATTTTTCTAAAGAACTGAAACGCTCAAGGCTGCTGTCTCCCTTAACAGGCTGTGCTGTTTTGGGTAATACTCTGCGTTGCATCAACTGAACATCAGAGCAACATTCAGTTTCTTCCCTTTAACGTGTTCTTTGAATTATTTAAGGTGTTTTGATGTTGGCTAGAATTTGTAACAAAGTCCTCCAGCTTTTATCCTAAAATATCAAAAAGGTTGAGATTTTTTCCTTCGCCTCCTCCCTTTTTTCCCTCTTCCCTAACCCTTCCTTCCCTCCCCCCTCCTGCTTTTAATAGATCCTTGCATGGATCATCAGGGGACTTTCTTTTATGTTGTACAGCATGAAATGACTTAGTCAGGGTCTTCCTGATTAATTTATGAGTGCTAAGGAAAAGGGAAGGGGGGAAAAAACAGTCCTTGAGGGATTGACCCTAAGCTGCAGCAGATCAACTCAATTTTATGGAATGACGAGAGACTTAAACAGTATTTTTAGCGTGGGTTGCTGGACCCGCAGAGGTGGGGAAGCTCCCGGTGTCTGGCAGGCTGAAGCTGGGCGAGAGGTACCCATCTCTCGGGGCGGCTGATGGAGCGGAGTTCGGCTCTTCGGAGGCACCGAGCGCTTCCAGAGTTAAAGCTGTGGCAGATTGGCGGATTAATGTGCTCTGCCTCCAAGGGACAAATGCTTTTTTTTTTTTCCCCCTCCTTTTTCCCTCCCCCTTGCTCCCTCCTTCCCTACTCTGGGCCTGCAGATGACAGCTGTTGGTCACTTAACAAAATGTCCTCTTGATTGCTGCTTCACAACAGGGGCCCCCTCAGACCAAACAGCACATAGCCCGTACAATGCATCACTGCCCCTCAAAATTAGTTATAGTGCTCAGGGCCATTCGCGGCTGCCATAGCTAATACTCTCTTGCTGTTCTTCTCTCTCGCCCTCCCCCTCCACAGACAAAGGCTCAGCCTATACATCTGTAGTGCTCATAACCTCCCCCTTCCCCCAGCCAAACGCTGAGGAGAGAAAGAGGAGGGGAAAAAAAAAAAAAATTGCTGCCCTGAGGCTCAATCTGTTTCTTACAGCTCTACCCCGGCACTTGGAAGCCTGAGCTGGTCTAGCCATAGGGAGGCCCTGACTCATTTCATCAAACTGTCAGGGAGGCAGTGGAGCTAAGAGGACTCTGCTGCCTGGGGCAAGTTCAAGTCAACATTCGATTTCCGTCCTCCCCCCGGCCCCCGCCTTTCGCTTGGACACTTTCTGCACTCTGGATCTAAACTTCTCCCCGAGCTGCAGCAGCTCACAGCTTCTTGCCAGGAGGAAGGACTTGTGGGACCTTATAAAGGACACAGTGGCAAAATTGCGGCAATAAATCAGTGGCCCTCTGACACTTGGCGGTAGCTTAATGTTTTGGCACTTTCTTTCCTGTGTATGCCTCAGGTCCCATTAGCAGGCTTTTCTGTCAGTCTGGCTCATGATAAAACTCTCTCTTCCTATCATCTTAAGCAAGCCCCTGCAGACATGAATCCGATGCCAGACTTAATAGGAAACAACACCCTCCCCCTGCACACGCAGGCGCGCATCCATACGCGCTGCTGCTGCGAGCTGCTCCCGGGAAGTTAGCTCAGAGGACAGGGCCGGAGGGAGGGCTCTTCAAAATAGGCTTGATTTTACTTCTTCCTTTAAAAGAAACGTTAACAAACTGGGATTTAAGCCTGATGCTTCTCTGAGCCTCGCTATTAAAAGAAAATTCAGTAACTAAATGTGGTCAGAATAAGATAGCGGCAACACAGCCATCCTCTGGGACTGAGTGGGTGTGCAAGCTCCGTAGGTATCTGCACTGTTCATATATTCTGTGCAACATTTTACATATGTGTTCTACACTGCCAGCTTGCACTGTAATATTAGAGACTCTCTATTTCACATTTTTGCCTCCTTTCAGGCTTACACATTTCCCCACGCAGTTTTAGTTGCAGGTAGGCTGGTTAGATCGCATGTCCCTCCGGGCTGGGATCTGTTTTTTCACACAGCTAGCTTAGATGTCTATCACCCTCTGCTTAATCATAATATAAATAATACCTGAAGGTATGTGTGTTTGTCAGCAAAGCAAAAACAAGCCTTTCTGTCAGCTGTTTGGGCAGGAACCTGTAACTTCTGTGCTGTATAGTGTCTGGCACAACCGGGCCATAAAGCCTTGAGGCTGTGTAGGCGCAATGTAGGTTGTAAACCTCTGGGTTTGAGTGGAATAGGAGATGCCATGTTTATGTGAATAAGCTGCAGTGACTTCTGCGCAATTCTCTAAAGCTTGGAGGATGCGGCCCCGTTTCAGATAACAGTGTTGGTCTGCACCTGACTGATGACATAACACCCAGTGTTGCCAATCTTGCTGCAGTCTTGCGAGACTTGGCTTGGTTTTGGTTTTGTTTCTGGGGCCTCTAGTTCCTGGCATGAGGTAGTTATGTGAGAATCTGATTTCATGTTAATCAGTGCAACGCTGTTGCTATGTGAGGAAAAGCTGGGTGATGTGGCAGTTAAAACGCTGGGGGTAAGCAAGAAGTGTTCTTAAACTCACCAGAAAACGTCCAGGTTCATAGTACAATTTTAATATAAATCCTGCCACTTCTTGGACTAAATGCCTTTCTGTGGAGCCCAGTGCCAGTGGAGATTCCCTGGAGCACAGAGCCCAAGCTCTGTCTATGAAAGCTGCTTTTTTTGAAAAATCCGTGTGTAGCTCGGCCTGCTCCCCTTCTGCTCTCAAAAGCCCTAAACTGACATGGCTGAAACACTCTGCAGCTGTGCTAATTGCCTGGACGCTGTGGTAGAGCCAGCAGTGACACTACTGCACACCTCTGACCCTAGGTCCACCAGAAAACCTTTGTAGTGGAGCTCTGGCTTTATTTGAGTGACACAAGCCTCTGCAGCACCCATTGCTGTTATGTGATCTGATTTATAGATGTTGGTATTTCCCGTTTCAACCTTAGCTTGTTTGGGATGAGGGAGGGGTTAGAGGTTTATTTTCAGGGCACTGCAGGCAGGTGTGCTGCTGGTGGCATATACACCTCCATGGTAAGAGAAGGCCCTTCTCCAAATACATTGTTGCCTGTATTTTACAATAGCCACGAGTCCATCTTTCTTCCCCATTGGGAGGGTTTGTACAAGCAGGTGCTGGGATGCGTTGTAACTCCTTGCTTGGTCAGAAAGGCAGGGTGGAGAGGGCTGGGGTGGGAGGGGTGGGAGAGGTCTTGAAATGTGAATTTCCGCCTCAGCTGTCAAAAAAAAAAAAGAAGCCACAGGGCCTGATCTACACATACAGGAGTTCTGTCTGATTCCTCAGTCTTTTGGGTGCAGCAGGGGAAGAGCTGGGGTGCAGTTGCGTAGATGGAGATTAGGAAAGCAGCAGCTTTCTTACAGCTTCGCTCTGCTTCACTCAGAGTCTGAGCCTTCACTTGGGGCACGGTCCGTTGGTGGCCCTGTCCTGGTGAACCCACAATCGGTTCGGCAGTCTTTTTGGCACTGGGTCATCAGCATGGCTGGAGGGTGCATGCCTGCAAAAGCTGCATCATTCTCCTCTGTGGGGCAGAAGCGGGGAGAAGGAGGGAGAGATGAGGCTTTTTTATGGCCACTGAGCCGATTCTACCTGAATTACGTGGTGTTTCTGCTTAACTTTACCTCATGGGAGACTTTTTCTGTCTGGAATCTGTCACTTCGAGAAATTGTTTCCAAAAAGCAGCACAATTAGGGGTCGGCTTTGCAAACATTCTTGTTGGAATTGAGAGGCAATTGGCACAACCCAATGAATAATCCTTTTAGGAGCCTTTATGAACCCAGCACAATGGCTGTTTACAGTTTCGCTTATAGACCAGGAGTGTTAACAGGCCTTTAGAAAAATGCAGGTAATTGAAGCTTTTGTCTTTCAATGAGCCCCCGTAGCTGTCAACAGTTGCCATTCTCCACATTTTCTTTAACGTTTTTGTTTTGACAAGGGCTTTTGTCCCTCCACAACAGCTGCGTGGGAGGTGAGAGAAGGCCGGGTGGTGAGGAGCCGGCAAGGCCTTGGCCTGCTCGGCCCTCAGGAGGGAGCATCACTGGCCTCCTCTTCACCAGGCCAGAACAATTTGTCCGTTAAGACACAGAAAATCCTCTGGGTCACACCAAAGTTTCTCCCATGACTTCATTACCCTTTTAAACATCTCAGTGATGCTACACCCCAGCCTCAGCCTCTCTGTCGACCCAGGGCTTTGCAGGGGTGGGCAGTGTAGGTAAGGAGGCTGGAGAAGAAGACTGAAGCCTGTTACCACAGAGACTGAACCAGCCCATTGAAATCATGTTTTTTAACACCTCCCTGAAGGGAAGGGGTCAACAGCAGTTCTGGTTTTTGCAGATCTGTCCAGGTGGGTTTGGTTTTGCTGTTGTTTTTTTTCAGTAGTGTTGCTTGTTCAGCAGCCTGTGTGTTCCTGTTTCTCGATACAAATGTGGGAGCCTGTTTCTTAAAAAGAAGAAAACCTAAGTGAATTCTGAAGCTTGGGGGGGGGTTTCTACCACAACTGGCTGTATTCCTTCAGGATTCGACAGGAGATTAACGCGGTTTGATAGCTGTGAGTCTCAAGCTCCTTGTTTTCCAGGATGCTGTATGTTAAGCAGAAGTCCAAATTTTATAAAAAGGAGTGTGTTAATTGTTGCCCCACGATCTCTCATCATATAGACTGCTTAGTAGCTTTGGGTCGGTTTGGGACTTCATTCTCACGTGGATTAAGATGTGGTATTTTGGTGTGTTAAAAGCCACACTGTGGGAACTGATACAAGGACAGTTTGTGTGCATGAGTGAGTCCTACATGGCTGGGAGAGGGCAGTTACTTCATAAGGCAAAGAAGAAATTATGAAATTTGCTGTGAGAAGAGCCGTGCTCGCATGTGGATCTGCATCTACAGCCCTGCTGGCTTCTTCAGTTGCAGGACTGATGCAGTCATGATTAAAGTAAGGAAGATGGAAACTAAAATGAAACAAAATTCTTTGCTGTCCTTTCCATTTTAAAAAACAATTAATTATGGAGTATTTAGAGATCCTGAATGGGGAAAAATATATCCTCAAAGTGCAGATGTTTGCTTCATTTGTATGTCTGTTTATAAAATTTAGCGTGTGGATTTGATGGTTCACTGGCTTTTTGCAGCTTTTACTTATCTACATGAGACAAAGTCGCATATTGGTACAAAGCAAAATTAAACATCTAAATAAAGCAATTCTGCACCTTTCAGTAATTCAAACCATCTGTAATAGGTTTTTAGACTCATTATAGGCATACGAATTTTTGAGGTCAAATCTGTTTTCAACAAGAAAAAGCCTGTCCTCTTTTTTTAAAACATTGTAATGCAGTAAGAAATAGGAAGACAAGTTTTGTTACAAAAAACAGAGAGCAAACTAAAGTACTACATTATATTTGAATAATAATGGTTACTGAAGTTCCCCAAAACTGTTTACATCTGCTCTCAAGTATTTTAAGCTGAATTTATTAAGGTTTACAGTACTGCAGTTTTATTAAACCACGGCTCATAGGCAAAAGCGTCTGAGTTTTAATGATAATTTTGAATATTTTCTAGTCAATATATTTGAGTTTAATTTATTTGATTTTTTAATTACTTCAGTGTATCATTCCTTAAGCCCCTTTAAGAATTAAAATTTGTATTGGTGTTGCCTACGCATACAAATTTAAGCAACACAGGGCTGAGTGTACTAGCTATTTTTTATGCCATTTGTGGTATAGGTGTAATTCCATTGTAACATGCTTTAGTCTGAACAGTGCAGATTCAATTACATCATCAAAATATTCTGGCTCTAGAATGAGAGAATCATAGAATGGTTTGGGTTGGAAGGGACCTTAAAGATCGAGTTCCAACCCCCCTGCCTCCACTAGATCAGGTTGCTCAAAGCCTCATCCAGCCTGGCCTTGAGATGGGGCGTTCGTAACTTCTCTGGGCAACCTGTCCCAGTGCCTCCCCACCCTCTCCATGAAGAACTTCTTCCTGATAGCTAATCTAAACCTCCCCACTTTCAATTTAAACCCGTTACCCCTTGTCCTGTCACTACAGGCCCTTGTAAAAAGTTCCCCCCAGCTTCCTTGAAGCCCCTTCAGGTACTGGAAGGTGCTATAAGGTCTCCCTGGAGCCTTCTCTTCTCCAGGCTGAACAAGCCCAACTCTCTCAGCCTTTCATCACAGCAGAGGGGCTCCAGCCCTCTGAGCATCTTCGTGGCCTCTTCTGGACTCGTTCCAACCAGTCAATATCCTTCTGATGTTGGGGGCCGGTCCCCACTCAGACATCAAGCCATTGACCACAACTCTGAGTGCAACCATCAAGCCATTTCCTTATCCACCGAGCAGTGCATCCGTCAAATTCACACCTCTCCGATTTAGAAACAAGGATCTCGTGTGGGACAGTGTTGAACACTTTGTACACGTCCAGGTAGATGACATCGGTTGCCCATCTTTTATCCACCAAGGCCGTGACCCTGTTGTAGGAGACCACCGTATTTGTCAGGCATGTTCCTCAGGTGCTCCCGAATGTGATCCTCTCTAACCACGGGCGGCTCTCCATTCTCCCACTCCCTGCCCTTGCCTGCTGCGACTCGCGGGGTATGGCTTGCGCCCTTGTCAGTCAAGACCGAGGCAAAAAAATCATTGAGTACCTCAGCCTTCTCCTTATCCTGAGAAACCAGCTCTCTGTTTCCGTCTGCAGAGGG
Source organism: Eurypyga helias (assembly GCF_000690775.1). NCBI lineage: Eukaryota > Metazoa > Chordata > Aves > Eurypygiformes > Eurypygidae > Eurypyga > Eurypyga helias. The sequence goes on from NW_010261119.1 coordinate 334,296, forward strand.
TCCACATTTATGAGCGTGCAGGTTGAATGAGCACAAAATAAGTAAGATGATAATTTAGGATACTTTAGGATAGACCAGGTTTGAAAAGCAAAATAACTTGGTATCCGTGACCCACTCAATTAAGCTAGTAATTTGGGGGAATGCACACTCCCTGTAGCATTCTGACATGATTTCAGCCCCCTGAGTAGAGGTGAAAGGCTTCCCTTGAGTCAGCCAGCATTTCTCAGGAGCATGTAAATAACAAGCATACTGCTGTGCCTGCATCTTCCCCATCCCCCCACCTTGTTTTTGATTAATGTGTTGCTTTGTCAGCGTGAATTAGCACTGTCTTGAGCAAGCACAAATGCAGCAGGTACTGGGGCAGCCTTTGCCCAGCAAACCTGTTTCAGTATGTCTCAGTGGTGATGGACAATTAGTCCTGTTCCAGGCCCAGAGCAGAGACTTGTAATTGTTCACAGTTACCTGGCATGGGTTTGGGAGAGTCAGCAGATGGCGGCTACTGATTTATCAGGACTGATTTTACTTTTGATCTGAATATCAGGTTTGTGAAAAAACATAAACTGTATTTCCTATAATAATTTTCATAAAAGTTCCAAAAGAAGGCACAAACAGCTTATGGGAAGGTATTTACTAAAGACATGGCTGTCTGATGTTCTTGCCTTCCACACACAAATCAGCTCAGGCTTAATACAGTCTGCTGGCGTTAACCCTGGTTATGCCGTAGGATTTTGCCCACCCACTGCTCCCTGGCCCCTGCAGACCAGTGTCCTGCCTTCCTGTAGTTTATTCCATTTTTGCTTCAGGTTCTTTTTTCCCCAAAATGTTTACAGATACACTTCAATCTCTGTGTGCCCTTTTAACCAGTTGGATTTCTCAGTGGAAAACATGCTGTGGATCGTGTGGGGCACTGTAAAATGGTTTCATTTTGAAACAGAGTCCTGCTTAGCCAAGACTATGGAAAACCAGGTTCCTTAAACCAGGCATTTCTACTGCAGTTGAATGGAAATAAGGAGTCAGTTGGGAAGCTGAGCCATCTTCATTGCAGAATCACCGTGGGGTGCCTCCACTGTATCATGGTTCTTCGTGTGCTTGGTGTGTTTCAGAGAATTTAAGAGTGAAAGGTTCTTCAAGTTTTTGGGGTCAATCATTTCATGTGCCAAATAGAAGAAGAGGAGATTAAATAGTCATTCAGAAATTGGGGGGAAAAAGTATCACAGCTGAAATTTCTGCTTTGTAACCTTAGGATAAAGGATGCAGCAGGAAAGGTCCCCCTCTGCGCTCTGTGAGGAGCAGGAGCTGGACAAAATGACCAAACAGATCTATTCCTCCTCCTACATTCATGACACCAGAGCATGTGCATTCTCATGGACCATTTCCATGTAGCAAATGGTCCCATGTTTCCATGTTTCCCACGTGTGGCTTGCAATTGGTGGCTTCAGAGTCCCCTCTTCTTGAACCAGTGGACTCGACAGGGTGCCACCAGCTCCAGAAACCCACCCGGACCATCCCCATCAGCTGCTGGCTGAAGGAGAAAGTTCCCACCGGGCACAGAAGCTGCCAAACGCACTGGCCACTTTCTGTCACTGTAACAGACACCAAGAGATTTGGTTTTGTTCCCAAATGTAGATCTCCCTCAGCTCCAGCCAACAAGATGTGCGTGTCCTGAAATGTTTGGTGCTCATGTCATTTTTCCATCATTTGTGCTGGGAAAATAGAGCGTTTCGTTTTCAGAGGCTGTGAAGAGATTACACTCTCAAACTCTTTAAGTAAACACTTCCTCCTGGGATCGTGATCTCATTCAAACTAAAAAATGTACCAGAATTTATGATGTATTTTAATTACTATTCTTGGTACCGCTCATTAAATTAGAAATTGATTGCCAGTTTCACAGTTTCCTTGTTAGATGACAAAGTGCTTATCAAGGTGAAGCAATGCAAAACTGTTACTATATATTCCACAATTTGGGATGATAAAAAGGCATGCTTTTTGTTGTGGTACTCACGTTACAGTTATTATTATACTGCATCGCTGATTGTCATTTTTGTTTAAAGTTCTCTTTCCCCCATCCAAGTAAGAGTATACCACAGTTTTGTATAAGAAGAGAGAAATTGGCTTTGTCTGGTTTATGCTAGCAATCTAAAAGGCATTACTGCAAACATCAAAAGTGTGTTTCATTGAACTGGGAACATCATAAACAGCTATCCTGAAGATTTAAGAAGATGATGCTAAAGATCCCTATACATAAAGATGTTTCTCAAATTCTTTTTTTCTCTCTCTAATCCACAGTGTGACAGCGAGAGTGATATTGACGATAAGGTAAGACTGAATTTTCTTCTTCCATGTGCTTTGCTAGCTCTGAAATTCCCTCATTGTCAAAATAAGAATGAATTTGAAAATAATATTTTTCCTCCAGTCTTCGTGTCAAATTTAAAAATATCTATAATTGAATGAAAAAAACATTGGATCAGGTACTCTGTGATCTTCACTAGTTTTTGTTTACAGAAAAGAAACTCCCATGAACATAATAGTCTTTCTTGTTTATTATGTGAGCATTTGGTGAGACCCGAGTCATAACTTCAGTGCTGTTTCCCAGGAAGTCTCCTCCGATAACTTGTCAGGAGCCCATATTTTATTTATAGTAACCTTTGAAAACGTCAATTTTGTAATCAGTTTAGAAGATGGGACAACTGGTAGCTACCCTCAAAGGCAGTGTGGTAACTGTCAAGGAGTGTCTTGTCGTGTTGCATGCACGTGTATCGCACATCAAGGATTTTTCTGCCCTTTTGGATACAGAGGTTGGTCGTTGGAAGGGTGTAGTTGTGTGGTTTTGTATCGGGATTTCTTGTTTCACCTTTGCAAGGGAAACAGAGAAGTCCTGCTACATAGCAACAGTTGCGCCATGCTTTTAAGCATCAAATGTATGAAAGACTTGAGTGTCCCTTGTTGACTTCTCTTCTGGCAGATCAAACTGGGCAGTCTCCGGTTAGATCTTCATCAAACTTTTATTATGTTTTGGCTGTCCAGTCTCTTGCATTCATTCATGAGAAGCTGTGGCAGGCAGGTTTCTCTTGGATCAGCGTTACAAAAGTAAAGGCTGTCTTCAGAGAGCCCTGTCTCCTTGGCTGCAGCCATACCTCAGAGGTTACCATGAGTTCAAGAGACTACACTAAAAGCTTCTTCTGGTTAAGTCTTTTTCTTTTTTTCTTTTTTTTTTTTTTTAGTATTGTTAGAGCTTGGGAAGCATTAAGGTTTTTCACCTTCTTTTAAAAATCCCATGAGATACCAAATATCCCTGGAGTATGGCAAAAGCTGTGTTTTGAGATGAAGGCGTGATCGAAGAGAAACATTTAAATCATATATTTTGAATGAAAGATAGTGTGCCTATTTTAGTTTAGTTTATTTACATGCATATATGTGTAAAGTCACTCTCCGAAACCACCACAACCCCCCCAAATTCTGTTTCTTACAAGGTTACACAGCAGCAGAGCTGAGGGCAGGGGTGGTGAGGGTGAAAAATTATTCCCTAAAAGCTTAGGTACCACGGGGTTAAAACATTTCTTAGACTGCCCAATCAAAGAAAGTAAAGGCAATCACTTAGAAAACTGTTTAAAGATCTGCCAGTCAAACCTCAGATGAAGTTGTAAGTGACATGTAGTTTTATTATACAGCTATGCTATTAATGATTATCTAAATTACACTGGTAGACCCAGCTAGCAGCATTACATCTGAGACTGACGTTTGTTAGATTAGGTTTGACTTCACCTTGTAGAGAAGAAATTGAAATCTGAACAACATTGATTAGCTTTCAGAATGTGGGATCTGAGGTTACCTTCAGAGGAAGCTGCATTGTGTTTGGCTGGTAACTTACTGTCCTTTACAACAAATGAAAGGCTATTATAGTATTCCTTACCATTAATATGGCATTTCTTTACATATCTCTAACTGTAATTTGATCTTCTTGGCTTATGTATTTCCCAGCTACCTTCTCCTTAAGGTGACTCCACCTTAATAATAACATTTCTTCCTAAGGAGAGCAGCACAAGATCATCATCTTTCTATCTCTTGCCTGATCTGTAGAAACATGAGACATGACATCGGTTCTATTAAATAGGTCTCTGGAATTAAGTAGGGGTGCTTTTCTTGTCAGCAAAGACGTGTGCACATGCATGTGAACTCACCAAGGTTGAAGTGAAGAGGCTTCAAACCTTTCATGGGGATAATGTAAAGGCAATGTTGCCTTCCAGTTAGGAACAGGAGGGCAGCCTGGCATACCTGACATACTGTGCTCCCCTAGAAACACATTCAGTGTTTGTCTAAAACTTAACCTGGCTGATGCAACAAGGAGCTATAAAAATATTGTCATGAATGTCCTGAGGGATTACACTGAAGGGTGTTGTTTTCCCCATTTCATGTGTTGGGAAACCGTACCTTCTAATAACGCTCTCTGGCTGTAGCAGCCAGGTGGAGTATTCGGCATGCTGTCTAGCCCAGCTTCACAAATTGTCTGACGGGTCGGCCTCACTTCACAGCACTACAGAACAATCCTGCTCTCCTGCTTGGTCAGCAAGAAGCAGCTTTCTCTAGGTACACCTACGTGCGCTGGCACTAATGAAGGGCAGGGCAGGAATTACTAATGTACCTTTCATTTGCGTAACACTTTTTGTTAGTCATAGCCAGCGGATCACTCTCGTCTGTATGTAACTCGGGAGGAAAGCAGGCAAAAAAAGAAGTTCACGTACGAGTACATACTGAGTCAGTGACGAACCGAGAAGCAAAACTGAAATTTTCCACCTCCTACTTTTCTGTACCATGCTACTAATTATCCACTATTTATTTAATTCTTAGGTATATGGGCTATTGAGCTCTTAATGTTTTAAAACATAGACATTAGAGTAAAATTAAGGCTTTACCCTCACTGCATTTAAAAATATAAACACGCTCCTGATGGTTTTGGGTTTTTCCTTGTGCAGTGTTGTGCAGGACTCCAGGGGAGAAAAGTAATTGAGCATAGTCAGTCACACGTACAGTATGTCAGAATCGAGGAGCCATTCCTGTAGTGCAAGGTACAGTTTCACAGCAGATTGTGAGAGCATTTCCAAACAGTGCGCTGCTGTTTTTAATAAGTGGAGAAGAGGAGCTCAAGGCTGGGGACTTGTCCATCCCATCCATGTTCTGAGAACTGTCTCTGGCCAAGTATAGCCTTTCACTTCTGCATCACTGCTGAAATCTCGAAGGAAGGAAGTGGGATGATACTTTCTCACACCTATCATTCTGTCACCACACACTTTTCTAAAAACCGTTCAAAATACCCAAACTAATAAAGTGAGCTGTCCAGCCATTTAACCAAGCGAGAAACTTAGCAAATCATGCGTTCCCCGAGATGGAAATGCAAATCCTGTTTCTGTTACTGTGTGTTTGTTGAAGGACATCAGTTTGGACTCTGCACTGTTAGGAGAATTGCAGGGTAGTTTGTGAAAGCTGTGGAAATGATACTATGCTTTTTGTGAGGGAGGAGGGAGAGAAAGGGAGTTAAGTCTGATAATCGTCGTACACAATCTCGGTACTGTGCAATAGCTGCAGCGTGAGGCTCACGGTCCATAAACATTGTTACTGAAAATATATACTTCCTTTAATAGCAACAACAGCATTAACAGATAGCAATTACCCTTCATTTTCTGGAACTATAAAGTCTCCATTAATTCAAGATTTATGTAGTTATAGCATTTAGCACAGGAATAACACCACAGAGAATTGGTTTATACACATGTAATGAGAGAGCTTATGGCATACTTTAGTGAACATTAACATAATAGAGTAATATAAACCATCAACAGTTCCACTTATTGTCTCTTACCTGCTTTAGCATCACTGTGAAAAGTGGCTAGCAGCTTGGTAATGTGCTCTGTTAAATGGTGTTCTGCAGAAAGCCAAAAGTCAACTTGTGTAAAACAAGGGAATGAGTAATCTCTGCTCGTTACTCAGAAATGTTGCTCTCATTTTTTTAATAACAGTGTTCAAGATTGCATTAAAAAAAAAAGCCTGTTTCTTTCAGTGTTCATGTTCTTTCAGTCTCGGACTTCTGTCTGCTGTGCGCAAAATTGTGGGTTGTCAGCTTAATTATATGGCCCCGCAGTGTAAGCGAGCTCTCCAAATCAGGGGTTAGATATCAGGCATTACTTCATTTAATGTGGTGCTAAGTAAGATGTACAAAAAATGACTGTATTTCTAAGTTGAATCAGTATTTACTGTATATTAGCAGTTTGTGGTTTAGCTATAGCAAGCAACCTCTGAGACTGGTACAAGGTAGAAGCAAAAAGTTTTTAAATCAGGTTTCTGAAACAGTGTTTTCACACTACTTTCTGCAGCAGCACAGTAAGTTTATTAGGCCCTGCTTGTGGCAGTGTGAATTCAGCCTTGCCATGCTGTTGTTGGCTGTGCTAATTTCTGAGTCCCAGTAGGTGCCTGGAAGCGAGCAGCAGCGCACGAGCAGGTGCGGTTTAGCACTTGACACAGGGGAGAAGACTAACACGGTAGTGCTGTGGTCACTCCACCACGGCCTGGGTTCTCATCCTGCTACATGCCATGTGGATGCAGAACAGCCCGTGGCTTCGGGATGAGATTAGAGACAGTGACAGGACTCGGGTAAATGAGGGCACACAGTCTTAACAGCAGCACTGTTGCAGTATGTCAGCAGCTCTGTTGTGCAGATTTGGTTTTGTAGGTATTAAGGTAAAGGGAAAGGCGTTAGAAGGCATTTGAGAGGGAGAATCAGGTAGCTTTGTGGCCGAGAACGGGAAGTTATTCTCTGTAGCAAAAGGCACAGTGGTAAGGAGTAGGGAGGTGCTTATTTGAAGGTTTAACAAGGGGGTGATCATGTCAGACCAGTGAGAGATGAGAGTTTACACCAATACTGAGTGTCTGTGTTGGGAAGAAGAGGTAAG